>NC_091469.1:298482691-298782691 GCF_036971445.1 Narcine bancroftii
ACTATATAGTGCTTGCGAATAGGGTTCCAAATGAAAGGAAGGTACACTGAAGACCTGATCGGGAGATTCGTGTGGAGGCAGTTGGGTTGTCAGGGCGAAGAAGGTGGACCAAGGGACACCAGGATGCCACCCGCCGCTGGAGCAACTCTCCTAAACTGTCTCCTTGTCACTGCCTATAAGAGTCTATATCTTTATTAGTATTAGGTACATTAGTAAGGCTTAATCTGTAAACATGGGGGAGGGGGGGTTAATTATGTCAGTGGCACAGTTAGAGTCTGGCTCATGCAACACTTTTACAGCAACCACAGTTCGAATTTAAATTTAAATTTTGTAATTTGAGGAATCACTTGACTAAAGTGAACTTTATGTAATTGAAGACTACAGAAATGATTGTCTTTTGTCTTTTAAATGATGTATTCTTAATGCAGGTGTTTTAGTTAGGAATTGTAATTCTGGAATCCACGATCCCAATAGGTGCTGGATAATGTGGATTTTACTGTACCTCTAAAATATGCATTAATTTGATTTTAGCCAAAATCAAACTAATGGCTTATTTTAATGAATCTATATTTTCAATATTTTGAAAGCTTCTCCATTTAATTGTATTTCTCATGGCAAATATAAATGATCTTCTTTTGCACCTTGGTCACCTGCAGCCAAAATATTATGTGATGATTTATGTGGTGGGTCAAAAACTGCATCTTTAAAAGTTGGCCTCACAATTTTGCAACATCAAAATTGAGCAACCCACTTGCAATGCCAGAATTTGGAGTAGCATAATGTCATTTGCAAGGAACACCTGAAGTCATTGGCTGCCTGTGAATTTTCAGTCATTGCTAAATATGAAGTGAATTTGCACTGAGGATTTATATTTTTTGCTCTCTCATGGGATTCAGTCTTGCAGGCAAAAACAACTTTAATGGTCCATTTCTAAATGTCTTTGAGAAGGAGGTGACCTTGATCTGCTGGAGTTCGTGCACAGAAGGTGTTACAAATTTAGGTAGCATAATCCAAGATTACATTCTTTCAAGCAGTTAAAGCCAGCAGTGGCCAAATATTGAAAAATCACAAGAACTGCAGATGCTAGAATCTTAAGCAAACAATGAGAAGCTGGAGTGAATCAATGGGTTAGCCAACACCCATGGGATGAAATGGTCAGTTGGTGCAGGTCCTGAAGCTGCCTGGTCTGCTGAATCCTTCCGCTTCTCATTGTTATACCCAAATAGTGGGCTGCCGACAAAGTCTGGCCTTGACAAATCTTATCTGGATGAGAGGCTGAGATAGAAGTGAAACACAGAAGTCTGTCGACACTGTGATTGTAGTAAAAACACGCAGAAATGCTGGAGAAAGTCAGCCGGTCTTGTAATATCTGTAGGTGGTTAAACTATACTTCTGATGTTTTGGGTCAGAGTACTTCTTCAAGGTATAAGCAAAGAACAGGAAGGCATCCGAATAAAGATTGACAAATGGCAGGGGGAGGAGTCCAGAACAACCAAAGGCAAAAGGTGTTAATTGGATTTTTAAAAAATTATTTAGACATATAGCACAGTAACAGGCCATTCAGCCCATGAGCCCGTGCAACCCAATTTACATACACCCTCAGAATGGTGGGAGGAAACCAGGGTCCCCAGGGAAAACCCACACAGACAGAGAGAACATACATACTCTTTACAGTCAGTAGGGAATTCCACTAGCACTATAAAGGCGTTGCACCAAATACTATGCCAACCATGCTACCCCAATGATAATATGATGAGGAGAGGCGAGAATTGATTTTGGCTCTGTGAAAGGAAACAGAGGTAAAAGGGGAGAGAAAGAGAGGGAGATAGAGCGAGAGCAAGAGCTGGAGGAAAGATGATGGGGGAAGGAGAAGGGGGAGGGCTTTAACAGAAACTGGAGAAGTTGGAGGGTGCCCAAATATATTCACATGGCCTGCAGCATTTGGGAAGAATTTCTCCACGTTATTCTGAAGCTAAGAAAATGGCGGAGGAAAGGAGCACACTGAGGGTTGCACTGGGTTTGGAGAGGGTAGTTGGAGAAAGTATTAATCTGGGGTAGAAATTAGTGGCCAGGGGTATGGGCCCACAGATTGGAGAGGGAGTGACACAGGAGCTGGGGACAGGGGAATGTATCCAGTAGAGTATCACTGTGGCAGGGGATCAAAGAGAAGATCTTTCCCTCCAAGAGCAAAAGTTTAAGTACTCATGCTCTAAATTTTGGAAGCATTTCAAATCTTCCAAATGCAGAGACTTCCATCCGATTGTACAGGAAAAAAAAATCGTGTTTTCAAATGAATACTGCTTTTATTCCTCATTTTAAATATCTGTGTGCAGCTGCTCAGTTCACGCCTCCATTGAGAGGACAGAATGAACAAGGAACAGAGAAAATTAAAGGCAGTTTGACCTCTGTGACCTTGGGGAGAACCATTTGCAGAGTGCCTCTGGAAGAGTTTGTTTGGAATATTCAGTAGAACATATCCTGTAATTCAAGACCTTGCAATCCCTGTTCCTCTGATATACTGAGCCAGATTAGCTTTTGGCAGGCTGTTTGGTAAGAAAACTATTGGTGACATCTTCCCAAGGGTCAGCATTTTCATAACCTGCACATGTAACACATTGCAGACACGGAGGGAGTGAAAGCATCTCAGGCCAGATGCCAGCACAGCTGACCTTTTGCTCCATCCCTCCACTCACCAGAGATTCCTGGTAGTATTCTGGGTCATCCTGAGCAGAAGGGCCAGTTCTGCTTGGGTTTTTCAGCAAATTAAGGGCACAGGGAACGATAAAATGCAGTTCTAATCCTTATTGCTATGGCCTTTCCTGTCTGATTTCAGGTCCTGGCAGAAATACTCATCGAGACGATAACCTGCAAGAATATGTATGAAAAGAGGAAACTTGCAGCTATTAATTGTGAAATGCAGCCAAAAAGGTGATGAGGAAATAAAAAGCTTGTACTGATATGTTTTCCTCCATTGTATATCCCCTACCAGTTACTGTATATATGAGGCTGGTCCACCCATTAATGACTTATCCCTTAAATCTCCTCCCTTTTGCCCTGGACATAAAGGTTGCGTTACCTCCCCCTTTCCAGCAGTCCTGCACCTGGATTCGGGCCAGCCAAAGTCTTGTGTGCATTAAAGCCTATTGTTCCTGCAGCCGATGACTCTGTGGCTAAAACCTAGTGCTGATACACTTAATCTGGATTATGCACTAAGCCATAGGTTGTTAAGGGAAGGCTGGTACTCCAAAAGCCAACAAAAATCTAACTAAGGTTTACCATCAAGTTTCCTGTCAACAATAATAAATGGAACTGAATGCAATCAGGGAAAATTCGATACTCAAAAGGAAGCTATTCAGTTCCAGGCTAGAGATAAAGGAGCTACCTAACCTCATCCCATCTTCCAGCACTGTCTTTTACTATGCAGATCAAGCTCCGCTCTTCATGGCCACTCCAGAAACTTTCTAAATATCACACTTAGAATTCCAAATGCTTATCATCCTCTGAATGAAAAGGTTTTTTTTTCCTTTTCTCATGTTGAATCTTATCACAACGTTAAATCCATGGAGAATAGTCATTTCCTGATTACTTTACCTCATTCTCTCATCATTTCAAACAATTATGATATCCACAGCAAATGCCATCTCTGCACTTGGCCCTAGAACTCCTGGACACCATGGATGCTTGTGTTACACTGCTGTTAATACACTACAGCTCTGTCTTCAATATCATAGCCTCTAGAAAAAACCTATTCCCAAATTTCAGAATCTTGGCCTCAGTACCGCTCTCTACAACTGGATCCTTAACTTCCTATCTAACAGACTTTAACCAGTGAAAACAGGTAACAACATCTCCTCCATGATCACTCTCAACACCAGGACTCCTCAAGGATGGGTACTCAATCCCTTATTATACTCTCTCTTCACCCTCGACTGTACAGCTAACCACCGTTCCAACTCCATCTTCAAACTTGCTGATGACACCACAGTAGTGCGGCAAGAATGGCAAAACCCCTGGTATCTGGCACCTATGGGGATTGGTAGAGCCAGATTAGTGTATTGAGACAGTTGCTTGAGACACACTCTTATAATGCCTGACTAATATACCTGCATTAAGAATAAACAGTTTAGAGGACAAAAGACAAAAATACTAGACTGTACTTAGACTGAACAAACTTCACTCACACTAATATATAAACCTTGAAATATTTTACTTTATTTCCAGTCACATTTTTTGAAAGCATTTAACCGTCACTGCATCTGCATGTTCCTCCCCCTCCACAGAGCCACCTAAAAGATGAACAATAACATTATAGGTAATTAACACCCCTTCCCCCCACCACCCCCAAAGTTAGAGATAAAGGCTCTGACCATGGCAACACTAAGCAGGGATAAGAGACACTTTAAGAGAGTCACCCCAACTGTGAGCGACATCAGCCAGCTCTTCATCCTGGGTGACGCCATTGCTGTTTCACGCAACTTCATTCAAACAGCTGGCCAAAAGAAAAGCATGACCAAGGCTCTCTGCTGGCTGAATATTTACTCTCAAGTACACCAACAGTTAACGAGTTACTTCAGAGAGCATTTACTTTTACAATTTTAAACTTGCATACTTTTTACCTGTTATTTTTTTTTTACTTTATTTTCATCGTTTGTTTTTTTTTGCCAGTTGCTGAAGGCTGCCAGTTGCTTTAATTCTGGATACCAGGAGTTTTACTGTATCAAATATCTATAGGAAAGAGATTGAAAAATGATAACCCCCAATATCAAGAAGATGATCACTGACTTCAGGAAAGGGGGAAGAGCCCACACTTCTGTCCACATTAATGGCCCTGATGTTGAAGGAGTAAGATAGCCTCAAATTTCTTGCAATAAATGTTTCCAATGGCATTGCATGCATCAATGTTGCTCATTCCTTGACATGCCCCCTTGTCCCTCAACAACCTTTCACAGATACATTATCAAAAGTATATTATCAGAGCATAGTATGAGAGTTGTTCAGCTAAAAGCTACTGAAGGTAGCGAATGCAGCTCAGAACATAACAGAAACATCCTCCACCTTCTCCACAGACTCCCTTGACATCTCCCACTGCTGAGGAATGGCAGCCAACATACTGACAGACACACCGCACCCCAGACACACTTTCTTCTTCCTCCTCCCAATGGAGAGAGGGCTAAAGAGTGTGAAAGCATACATCAACAGACAGTTTCTTCCCAATAGATGCCAATCTCTTCAATGAACACCATAACAAAGTTATCATGCTGCCCTTGCTTGATGCTAATTGATCTTCCTTTTCATTGTAATCCTACGCTCGGTAAATGGTGCTCTTTACACAGCTTCATGAATGTTAGTGATAACCTTGTAATGATATGCTGCGGTACATCACTTGGCCAACAGGTGGCCTAGAGACAAGGCACCCAGCCTAATGACATCCGACCACCAGGTGGGCCCAGAGGGCCCATGGTATAAAGCTGAGGTCCCGACCGTGTGCTCTCTCTTTCTCCCTGAGATCACACTGTAAGCACAGCTAGCAGCCAACTAGATATTTATGTGAGTGGAATAAAGCTGTGTCGCCCCAAATCATATTGTGCCTGTGTTTTCCTTTCGTGCAGCCTGTCACAAACCTGTCAGTCATTTTGCTGAACACTTCTCACTTCTCACTGTTATGAGGCATGGTAAGACAAATGGACATGGAAGCTTCTCCTCACCTTCCTCAATTCCAAAGAAAACAAAGCTGGCTTATCCTCAAGCCGACAATTTTCCAGTCTTCTGAATATCCTCATAATTATCTGTGAATGCTCTCCATTGTAATCATTCTTTCCTGTAATGTGGTGACCACAACTGTACACAGTACTCAAAAGTTAGGCTATTTGGTGTTTTATAGCTTATCCCTTGAATAACCTGCCCTTTTAACCATCTTTTAACTGCCCTACTATCTTTACAGATTCATGACGAATACTCCAATATTGCACAACTCATGCATACAATTCAGGCGCAACATAACGCTCCTCACCTGTCCCCTTCTTCCTTCCTCCCCCACCTTTTTATTCAGGCCCCTCCTTGATTTTTCCCATTACCTTGATGAAGGGTTCAGCCCAAAATCTTGGTAATGTACTGCATCTTTTCTTCCTCTGGACACTACGTATCCCTGCTGATTTTCTCCAGCACTTTTGCGTATTGCATTACATCACAGTGTCTGCAGGCTTTCCAGTTGAACTCCATGCAATTCAATATTCATGCACTTTCTGTGTATGCCTTCAACTCCATTACTTCATGATTCACTGAATTAAATTCCGTGGCATCTCTAAAATCCAATAGTCTGAAGCTCACTGTCTGCCGCACAACCAACTGTTTTTACCATCTGCAACTTCTTTTATCATGACCCCCTACCTTTAGATTTAAATCATTGATGTCGATCATATAAAAAAACAATAGACTGAATGAATACAGAGCATCACAGCTCCAGCCAGAATGAAAAAAAAACACCTCAGGACCTGTCGTCCATCAATAAGTATGTTTGGGTTCAATATGCCCCTCTGCCTTGGATTCCACATGCTTTTTAATCATTCTTTTGGCTCATGTAGAATTTTATCAAAATTCCATCCAAATTGTAGCAGCCTCAGTTTCCTCATTGATCTTCATTGCTACCTCCTCGAAAAAAAATCCAGATAGTCAGAAAACAATTCAGTCACAAACCATACTGTCTCTCCTGAATTCTCTCCGTCTTTCCAAAAGAAGGTTCGTGCTTTCCTTTGAATGGATTCAATTAACTTGCCCACCATCATCACCAAAAAAAAATTGAACTATAATTTCATTTATACTTTACTCCCTTAACAAAAATAAAAACAGGACGAGGTTAGTTGATTTGGTGGTAAGAGAAAAACGGAGTTATTGTTAAACATGGATAATCTTACAGCTGCCTGGTTCCTCGGACATTTTGGCCCCACTGACACTGCCTGATCGGATGAGTATTTGCATTCTCCTTTTGGGTTCAATTCCCTGCCACGCCTAACCTGGTTTTCTCAGCTGCGACACATTGCTTTGTTTTCTTTCTCGCCAACATCCCTCATTAATAAGTAAAAACACAACGCTGGAGGAACTCAGCCAGTCCAACAGTGTACAGTAGTTTAGAGAGCAAAGATAAAGATACAAAACCAAAGTTTCGGGCTTGAGTCCTTTATCATGAAATTGGAAAAGTGTCAGCAGGCATTTTGATCGGGCACCTGCTGACATTGACATGCTACATAAAGTACAATGACCTGCTGAGTTTCTCCAACATTGTGATTTTACTTCAACCACAGTGTCTGCAGACTTGCATGTTTTACGTCCCTCATTAATAGCTGCGCAAATAATGTATCTGCACAGCCTCACCATCCTGTCCATTCTTTCCCACTTTCTGTATCTTAAAGCTAACCTCACTGTTTCCTCACTATTTTTTTTAATTTCTAATGTAAGGTTTTGACCTAAAATGTAAACTCTATTGTTTTCTCTCCACAGATGCTGGCTGGCCAACTGGGTCTATTGTCTCATAGAATCCTGGAGCTACCTGCACAAAAACAAACCATGCTTATGCTTCCAAGCTACTCCTATTGTCTTTATAGAGGCTTATATCTCTCTGAAGTTCCATATCTAGGTACTTGTCTGAAAGTCTTTTGAATGTAACAATTTTCCCTGTTTTTTTTTCCCACTTCCTCATTCAAAATACCCTCCACTCCCAGTGTAAACTTTTTTCCCCGCTCACCTCAAATCTATTCCCTGTCATTTTAGGTTTGCCCACTCTGAAATTACAATTTACTTTACCTATGCCCCTCGTGAGTTTATAAACTTCTACAACACTTTTGGCATAGGCAATGAGGTTGGCGATCATCCTCCTCTCGTTACTGACATGAAAACCTTCAAAGTCTTCACCTGTAGGCTCATTTTCAATGAACATTGTTGACGGCCAAAGTCTATGCCGAGCATGTTTTAGTGTTGATTCAGCTACATCTCTCCATACATTAACAAATGCATAATCTGCGGAAGCTTTCTCACTTCAGATTTTAAAATATCTTATATTGTGGCGCTTCTTAAATTTTTGCAGACAACCATGTGAATATTCACACTGGCCCTCAAGGTTCAGTTCTTCGTGGAATTTTCAAGCTTGTTTCATTACAAGCAAACCAGTCAGTAGCATGCGTTCACTTTTTCATTCCTGCACCCACTTAATAAGCACTTGGTCAATTTCTATGTTTTTTACCTTTTATTCATCAGCCTGTGGTCATCGCTTCAACAACTGTTCTTTCTATTTCCTCAAATTATATATGGTGGACGATCAGACACCATAATCTTCCATTAGATTACAAACAGATATGCCACTATCAAGCTTCCGCAATAGCTCACTTTCTATAATGAAAGACGCTTCCTTTTCTGCATCTCACTGCTACGCATAGGGGACTCTGCAGTTCTCTTTGCCATGTTCATAGGCTTCACAGAGGCTTTGGGCTAGTAGCTTTGACCTGGAGGGTGGGTGGTGATGATGCTTGACAGGAAGGGACTTCTATAAACTAACAATCACGCTAATCAGCCATGACACCCGATGGAGTTGCTATTATAAAGTGATAATTGCACAAATTAGAGATGGTGCGCACCGAGAAGGGTCACTTATTAGGTGACAATACGGCAAATTATCAACGCAGAATGTGACGGGATATGTGGGAGTTGAGCAAGGGTCGCAATGGGCCATGTTTGGCGCCAAACTCCATCTTTGATGAGCAGATATCATCTACCAAAAAAAAATGCCAGTTTTTGGAGGTTGCCGGTTTTCAGAATTCTCGATAAAAGTTAGGCACCTGTGTGTGGTGTATAAGGTGAGACTTGAGACTTTAAAATGTCTCCTCAAAACCAACACCCACTATAAAATGTGAATCAAGACAGCGAAGTCTCAGTTCTACCCTGCGACGAGTATACAAAATGAACCTTGACATCAAAGTGTCGACACTCCCCGAAGGCAAGAATACAATGTGAATCTTGACAGTGAAGTCTCAGTACTCCCCGTAAGGTTCATCTGCCCAGTCTGACTGCCGTCGGCTCTGTTAAAGGAGCTGATGGTGTTTTATTTCAAAATAAAATTTAAATATTTATTGGGTAATTTGCTTTTAAA
The DNA here is from genome assembly GCF_036971445.1 of Narcine bancroftii. Classification (NCBI taxonomy): domain Eukaryota; kingdom Metazoa; phylum Chordata; class Chondrichthyes; order Torpediniformes; family Narcinidae; genus Narcine; species Narcine bancroftii. The sequence goes on from NC_091469.1 coordinate 298,491,828, forward strand.
ATATTGTGACAGCATCACTCCATTGGTTAGTGTTAAGTGCCAGACTTGGGATAGTTTTATACAGCAAATATAGCTCAAAACCTACATAGTGGGTGGGAATTCTGGGGCTTGTCTTATACAGAATGGTCTTATATGCCAGCATATATATAGTAATGATATCTGCCCTACAACTGGGAGACCAAATCTGCACAAGAGTGGCATCACCAACATACTGTACATTTGCAATACAAGTTCTCTGTTACACTACCCATTGCCTGGACTGGTGAGGCTTCTTCACCACCGTCTACCTGTGCCACCACTTTCATGGGATTATGTACCCTCAGGTTTCTTTGCTTTACAACTCTCCCCAAGGCCCTATCAATCACCATTCAAGTCCTGTTTTTATTTCAAATGTTCATCACCTGAACATTTTTCTTTCCACTTACTGATGCAGATCCTGAAGATGAAGTGACTCAAAATATATGAGCAATTCATAATGAGATTACCACTGAAAGCAAGCAATAACAGCAGGAAATTCAATATTAAAAAAAGCAGTAGAATTACCTGCGGATAGAAAAGGACAAACACACAGTGAAACTAAAGGGAAATCCATGCAGTTCAGACCAAATCTTGAGCCTCATACAGGATGCACTGTGAACTGGAGCCTTTCCTTGTTGTTCCACGTGGCCAACAACCTCGATTGGGCCTACTCTCCACCAACATTGAACAGATTCATCAGCATGGCAAATTATCAAGTTAATACCAATTTGTGTTAAATTTATGTGGCCAAACTAAAAAAAAACATATTTAACAAACCAAAGTGTGACATCATTGTCAACAAAATAATCGCGAATCTCAGCAGCCTGTCTGCAGGACTAACAGAGAACATGTTTGACAATCCTTCAAGTACTGCCTAGGAATTCCTTCCTCATGCTCACCTTTTAGAAGTACCTCTAGTGAAAATTCTGAGAAATGTAGTACTGCCTCCTCCTCGTTTCTGAGAAACATCTAAATATGGCACCTTGAAAACTAAACAAGCCACAAGGGAATGCAACCTTGCTTTAAAAATGCAAGCCTCGGGCAGAGCAGCCAAAAATTGTATTGCAGAATTGCATGGGATACACTTCAGAAAAGCTAATTAAATGGGAACTCACAAATAAGATAATAATGAGGCATTGGTCTGTCTGAGTTCTAAATTGAGCCAAAATCTATAAATGGACACAGAACTCAAATCAGATTCATACATTTAATTTATACATTAATTTGGATATCATGGCAACAGGACTTTGCAGGTGTTTTTTTTTATTGAGAGTCAATATCTAAATTTTTTTAAAATCAGTGCAGAACTTGAATGGACATCAATTTGAGCTGTTCTTTCTTAGTAGCTTTGAGATCCACACTGGTATCTCATCTGTCAACTGAGCCATACGCTGAAATATTTGCCTCAACCTCGTTCAATGTCTTGAGCTCTAACAAAGATTCCATCAAGCTGATTTCAAGGATCACTTTTCTGTGGTTATTTCAGCTTTAATGTAACTTCACTGAAATGATGTGAAGTGTTCTTTGGAGTGATAGTTCAAAATAGCCCACACTGTTGAAAACAGCAAGATCAATCATCAACCTGTTGAGCATTCCACATTTGTACATTTTTAGGATTCAACTGAAGTGGAGAACACTTCAAGTAGGAGGCTCAATTAAACAAAAAGCAACATTAATTTTTACTGTCACCTACCAGAGAAAAATTAAATGAAAACACTCCGCCAAACAAAAGTTTTGATAAATTTTGCTGTGGAATTTTACTTATAAAACAATTTTATTACACAAGATATGCATCCAGGGTCAAAAAACAGAAAATGTGATGTATTATTTTCCCAATATTATTATCATCTCCTAAAAACACAAGAACCTGAAGCAACATGGGAAAATCTAGACCCCGGTGTCTTCTTTATTCAATAAGATTATGGCTGAACTTTTAAAAGTCCAGTACTCTGTCTAATCCCCTTAATTACCTTCATATCTAAAAAGTAAAATCTACTACTGAGCAAACAGAATCTCCAGGGTTGAGAATTTCAAAGATTTCTAACTTTTTGCATGAAGAAATTAACCTCATCTGATTGTCCACAGGTTCCTGCCAATGCTGGAATCCAAAGCAAAAACCAAAACACCTTTTCTCTGTCAAATCAAAACTTTGTGAAGTTCAACAAAATTCCTTCCTCTTTCTTTCTTTGGCTTGGCTTCGCGGACGAAGATTTATGGAGGGGTAATGTCCACGTCAGCTGCAGGCTCATTTGTGGCTGACAAGTCCGATGCGGGACAGGCAGACACGGTTGCAGTGGTTGCAAGGGAAAATCGGTTGGTTGGGGTTGGGTGTTGGGTTTTTCCTCCTTTGTCTTTTGTCAGAGTGGTGGGCTCTGCAGTCTTCTTCAAAGGAGGTTGCTGCCCGCCGAACTGTGAGGCGCCAAGATGCACGGTTTCAGGCGATATCAGCCTACTGGTGGTGGCCAATGGGGCAGGCACCAAAAGATTTCTTTAGGCAGTCCTTGTACCTTTTCTTTGGTGCACCTCTGTCTCGGTGGCCAGTGGAGAGCTCACCATATAACACGATCTTGGGAAGGCGATGGTCCTCCATTCTAGAGACGTGACCTACCCAGCGCAGTTGGGTCTTCAGCAGCGTGGATTCGATGCTGTCGGCCTCTGCCATCTATAGTACTTCGATGTTGGTGGTGAAGTCGCTCCAATGAATGTTGAGGATGGAGCGGAGACAACGCTGGTGGAAGCATTCTAGGAGCCGTAGGTGATGCCGGTAGACGACCCATGATTCGGAGCCGAACAGGAGTGTGGGTATGACAACGGCTCTGTATACGCTAATCTTTGTGAGGTTTTTCAGTTGGTTGTTTTTCCAGGCTCTTTTGTGTCGTCTTCCAAAGGCGCTATTTGCCTTGGCGAGTCTGTTGTCTATCTTGTTGTCGATCCTTGCATCCGATGAAATGGTGCAGCCGGGATAGGTAAACTAGTTGACCTTTGTGAGTTTTGTGTGCCCGATGGAGATGTGGGGGGGCTGGTAGTATCTTCAAACATCAATGCATGTGAACTTCTGGGTTCCTCTAATACTGCCCTCTAATACTCTTGAACAGTGCCACTGTGAATGAGGTGAACTTAATCAAATAGATACAGAAATTAACAAGTCAAGCTCTCAAGGATTAGAGGGGAGTTGAAGGAATGTTTTCAAAGTCGTTGTATGTGGTACTTTTGAGAGTTGTATATACAGTACGGAAATAGACCTTTCACTCATCTTGTGCATGCCAACCAAGCTAGTCCTATTTGCCTGCATTTGACCCATAACCTTCTAAATCTTTTTTTGTCCCTAGCCATCTTTTGAAGGTAACAATTAATGCCTCTTCTACCAATTACTGACCAATTCTCAATGGATTTGCAACAAGAAGAGAGACAAGAGAAAAAATCCCAATTGATGGATCATTCTGGAACCTTTAGCTTTTGCAACCATCACAGAACAAACCTTAAGCAGCATTCTGAGTTGCAGCATAATGGGAACTTTTTAAAAAAACTGCCTCATGGAGCAATTTTGGGCTGCCCTGGCAGAAGGTAGAAAGGTCTCCTTCTCTATATGCAATTCCACCTGGTAACCTATCAAAGACAAAGAATATTTCTCAGCAGAATTTGGCACTGAACTATTTAAGGAGATACCTTTGTCAAAGTATAAGCTTTTAGATATTTCAAATCCTATTAATAATGGGAGCTTGAGAATAAATAAAAGAAAATAATTCATGTGGAGAAAAAAAAACAAACCATTAAGCAAAATTGGACAGCTCCCAAACATAAACAAACAATGCCGTGACTAGACATACATCTTGCATGCATCAGTAAGATTGTGGTTATTTGGTAATTTTACTGTCCAGTAATTAAACCTTTTATTTTTGGATTGGTTTAATCAAGTCGAGTCAATTATTTTTGCTGTTTTGTCGGCTTGTACTTGTGCAATCAAATGACAATAAACTTAACCTGACTAAACCAATCCAAAACATTGGGCATCTTCCCTTGTTATCAGAAGTGTGAAGAAAGCCCAGGGTATGGTATATAGAGAATTGTTACTACAACACACTAATCAGATTGGGGTGCTTACAGCCATGACAAAAATCAACCTTAGTGGACTCATCCTCTCAATCACTTCTCTCCTAATGAGTGTCCCTGAGCTCAAGACATTTCCCTAGAAATTGAATTGTATGTTCCTCTTTGTCCTAGTATGTATTTCATTAATAATTTGGGTGAAATTGCAACCATCGAGAAGTTGGTCTCAATGTTTCTCTCAGAACCCATACTTGCAAATCTGACCTTTCAACTGCATCAGTCACACGTGAAATGTTTGTATTTTGTGAGCTCCATGGCTTTGGGATTTGGTTGGTGGAAAGAGAGTGACCAATATCACACACTCAGAGAATGACTGTTCTGTGACGCAGACAAGAACAAGATGCACATCCCATTCATTTCTGAATTTGATGTTTTGATTTATTTCCAACGATCAAAATATTAGCATTATAACTCTTCCTTGCTCCAACAGTGTTGGCAATCTCTCGGTACATGACGCTGTCATCTCTGCCACAAATACCTGAACTTTGCTGTGGCGTGAGGAAACTCACAGGATACAGCCCCATCAGGGGAGCCTTTGTGCAGGTGAATCAGTGCCTGCCACTGGGATAGGGATTGACCACCTATCCAGTGCATAGCTCGGCCAAGGCACGGTGGTTAGAATGGTTGCCTGCAGTTTGTGTTGAGGAACTTGTATTCTTTTGCAGCAAGAATAACGGCAGAACAATTGCCCTTAAAATTAACTTTACTATTTTTCGGAGGACTCGACCTCGACCTCAATGCAACGACGTGAGTAGACCAAATTACAGTCAAAATTCTCTGCTAAATACATATTTACCTTACGGTGCATCAACCTAGATTCAATCCTGAATTCTGGTGATATCAGTCTGGTATCTGCACATTTCCTGTGACTCTGTCTCCCCCTCTGGATGCTTTGGTTTCCACCCCCATCCTAAAGACGTTCAGGTTAATAGGCTATCTGGCCACTGTAAATTTACTCTTATGCAGATGACTGGTAGAATTTGTGCTTAATCAGCCAGAAAGAGTCTTAACTGACATGAAATCCATCCTTTGTGAATGACAGTACAATTGAGAGGCAGCTTATAAAGTAACTGGATGGTGACTGTGTGGGTTATCTTAACTCGTAAAGGAAAAGGGATTTGATGAACAACTGTGCCAATTTTAATTGTGCCAATATTATTTTGTGACCTTACCTGCACCCAATGAGCTTGAGCCAACAGGAAGTTTGAATAAGTCGCTCCATTTCCAACCTGGCCTGGAAAACCAAAGATTTGAGGATGAATGTTTTTATACAAAATGAACCCATTGAGGCCTTCACACAATGTGGCAAACACACCTGCTTCTCTACCTTTATTCAATTCTGTAGAGACCAAACAATTTCTGAAAAATGTTGTAGAAACTAACCCACAAAATAATGAACCAGGCCAATTAATTCAAAGGCTTGGAGAATCTAAGTGATGCAATACAGTATGCAACGTTGGTCAATGCCCAATGTTGTAGATATTATCAATGAGGTTCACGGGTATTGTTGTGTACATAATTTGTTCCTCTGCTCCAGAATTGTGCCACTAAGTTAATATTGCTTTCCCCATCTATATCCTATTTTATTATTTTAAAGTGGATCTTCACCTCATCTGCCCATTCTACAGCCCTACTTGTCTCCTACTTCAATTGACTTGAATTATTCGTAATGTTTGTGAAATCTTCAGGTTTGGTATCATTAGTAAACTTTGAAATGTTATTCCAAAATCCAAATCAATTATGTCCATTAAATAAACTATAGCTCCAAGCAGTGACCCACGGGAAACACCATCCTCTCCCATTCTCCAACTGGAAAAATTTACCAGCTATGAAGATCCCCTATTTTCTGCACTTAAACTGTATTTTTTAAAATCAAAGCTGATTATGATCCATTGATTCCATGAGGCTCAGTTTTATTAAAAAACTTTAATGTGGTAGTTCGACATATTTTTAAAATCCAGACACTTCATTTTCTTCATCTGCTGCTTCTCTTACTTCATCAAAAAATTCAATTAGGTTAGACAAAAATAATCTGTCTTTGATCTACACATCTCTGTTCTAAATGATCTGAGCCTGTGCCATCCTGTTTTAGACTCTCCAGCTTGATGAGACAGGCTTTTAGCATTCAGTCTGTCATTCATTCTCAGGAGCCCATATCACAATGAGATTTCCTCTTATTCTTCTAAACTAATTGATTCTGCCACACACTCAAAGCATAGGTACTGGTTGCATCACAGCGTGGTATGGGAGCTGTTCTGAAGCTACAGAAGGTCTGAATGCAGCTCAGAACATAACACAGAGGTTCCTCCCGTTCATGGTCTTCATCTCTCCCAGTAGTTAGAAAAGGCAGACAACAAACTGAAGAACCCTTCACACACACCGGTCATGCTCTCTTCCCCATCTCCCTTCATGGAACAGTCTTTCCCCACAGCCATTGGGTTCCTGAGTGAAGCCCACAACAGTGCTGTTCTTGCTTGGTACTGATGATCTTTCTTTTCATGGTAACTCCATTGCCTGTAGTACTCTTTAAACAGCTATCCATAGGTTACAGGAAACCTATTAGACTGCTCACAGAAGAACTCCTCTCACTGCTCTTCTTGTAATGTGACAAATAAACAAATTCTGTGAACATAGACCAATCTTTCCATATCAGACAGACTTTGACATCCCTAAGATTAACCTTATGACTACACTAACTTCAATCAGGGAAATCCTTTCTCAGGAGCAAAGATCAAAAATGCTCAGATTGTTCCTGGTATGACCTCCCCAAAGCACAGTTCTATTACAGTTAGATGTCTGCACTCTGATGTTCTAAATCCTTTGCAGTAATATGTAAACATGCACAACATTGTTACCAATGAAACGAGAAGCAAACATTTTTTGGATCCAGCATTTTAAACATATTATATTATGAAATATAATGTATTGGATAATGTCAAATATATTCTGCAACCTAGTGGAGCCATTGCTTTACATAATCCTGAATACATGTTGGTAGATATTGTAATTTAGTAGCCAAATTATCAATCTTGTCATTGTAGTATGAGTTCATTTGTACTTTGACTTTACCTTCCAGACTGCTTTGGATTCATGTTGGGTTTTTTTAATTGGCAAAGACCAGATAAATAGTTTGTATTGATCTGTTGTAGTGAACTCTCAGTTTAGGCTTCCCAGCCTTTTTTTTGTTGTTGCTGCTGTTTAGTTTGTTTATTTTGGTAGATTAACTATAATCTTTTTTTTTCCTTCTTTTTTGAATAATCCAAATTGACAAAGGGACAATATTATTCAATATGTTAAATCATGTTATACGTTTTATTATGCATTGAAATGTATTGATGTTTCTGTTTTTACAACTTGATTCTGTATTCTATTCTCCTCATGTATTGGTTACTTATAATGCGTTTAATAAAAAAGATTGAAAAAGAAAGAATTTTGTCATTTTGTGAAGCCTGGACAGATTAATCAAATGTACGGCAACTCACATCACATTTTTAAAATTTATTTCAACTTAGAGGTACAGAAGGTAACAGGCCCCACTGCCCAAATATACCAATTAACCTACCAACCCTGTATGTTTTTGGAAGGTGAGAGGAAACCGGAGTAACCAGAGGACACCCATGCAGACACTGAGAGAATGTTCAAACTCCATACAGGTATGGCCAGATTTGAACATGAGTTGCTGACCCTTTAATAGCATTGTGCGCTAACCATGCTGCCCTAAAATCTGCTATTTTTATAACTGCTATCAGTACCAGTACTTATTTGATTATCAAAAAAACTCCACTTGGTACCCAACTAGCAGTTAGAAAAGGAACTCATCCATCCTGTCTCAGTCTGGTCAAAGTGTGACACCAGATCCACAGAAATAGGATTATTGAGAAGATATGAACTGGGCAAGCAACCTATTCAAGTGCCATCGTGTAAAATAATTAAATTTTTGGCTTTTGTCAGCAATACCCTTATCTGATGAATGATTATATGGCTGAATTAATGTCACTTTGCATGGGTCTTCAGGATTTCAGATAGTTACAAGCCTAACTAGTCATATTCTTTCAGCTTTGGGTGAATTAATGGAGTAAGGCAATGCAACTCACAATCTGCTGGTGCCTTCCCATCCATTTATTCCTTCACTCTACCACCACCATCACAGCTGCACCAAGTACAATTATTGCAAACAAAATTCAGCAGTAACCAGCATATTCCAAGGTTATAACGCATGGGGTTTAGATGACTCAAAGGGATACATTTTATGAGTTGGAATACATATAAAAGAAAGAAGAGAAAGTTCCTTTGAAAAATTTATTGGGTAATAATCGCTGGCAGTAAACTCCAAGTGATTGAAGAGGATCATTTCAATCCCAAACTCTGTAAAAGTCTTGAAACATCACAAAAGGATTAGTTTTTCTTCATGTGTACTTACATAAAAAAATATTGTCTATTAACGTTCAAGAAAATAACAACTTTTCCGAGAGTCTTAAAACTTATATTAGACAATCCCTTTAACTTCTGATTGATTGGACATTAGAACCACTAAATTTCTGACAAAGTACTCTTGGTGAACAAGGGAACAGCTGCCATAAAAGAATTTAAACATGGAGATGAACTGAAAATTGGAGGAGTTACTGACCAGAATATCAGAATCAACTATTTCAGGAGTTAACATCAAAAGGTAATAATAACCTGTCACTGTATTCGGTGCAGTTGGCATGGCTTTGATTGAGTTCACCCAGGGAATATTGAATTATTTTAGATTTGGAACTTACAATGACAAAATATAGAGAAACACTTTTATTGCCATTTAAACAAATTTATTTCACATTCTAAGACATTTTCCAATGAACAGTTCCCAGAACTATCTCACGGGTTCACCAGTGAAATACCTAAATTTCTGAGTTTTAGCACCCATTTGCAAGATCGCAAAACTGCCAGCATGTTGTCTTGGGGCCAGCCCGAAAAGCTCATGGGGTAATTGAGCAGCATTCATCCAACTACTGCTGCATCAAAAATTGATCCTATCAGTTTCAGGGGAAGAGAAGCAGAATGCTGCCATGCCCTAAATGGATCCCAGAAAGACTGGTGAAAAATGTTGAACTATGGTACAGCGACGAGCACTGCTGCCACTTAGCTCCAGTGACCAAGGTTCAATCCTGGCCTCGGGTGCCATCTGTGTCGAGTTTGCACATTGATCCCATGACTCCATTGACTTAACTGGGTGCTCCTATTTACATCCACATCCCAAAGATGAGTGGGTTGGAAGGTTAAATTGCCTCTAGTATGAAGGCACAAATGGGGGTCATTTGACAGGAATGTGGAGAAAGATTAGTGCACACGGGTGCTTAATGATGGGTGTGGACTGAAGATTTAAGATTCCTTTATTATGATGTACACAAAACACACATATCTGTATAAGCACTTAGGGCCAAAATGTCCACTGTATATTGCTTCCCACGGATGCTGCACGACCTGCTGAGTTTCTCCAGCACTTTTGGGAAATGCACAAACTACACAACATTTGTTTTCCATTTGTTTGCCCTGTAAAGGCACACAAAGAGGCACCAGTCCAGCACCAACGTCAATTCGAGAAAGAGAAAACTGAAGGGAATCCCTTCGGAGATATCGTGTGACAGAGGATCCCACCAGCTCCTCTGAGTCCACCACCTCTTGCTCCCCTGTAAGCTCCGTGGCCACATGGCCTCCTGCCTAGTTCAGCTGCGAACCAGAGCTTCAGCCATGCAAGTTGCTCTCTTGGGTTGCTTGTCCCAAACTCCTGAAGTGCTAATGGCAGCTGTCAGCTTGCCATTGGCACCCTCACGAATCCCAATCCCAATATCTCTTTCCCAGAGCCAGTCATCAGCAGGCTCACAGCCTGGTGTGAGGCCATATCAACGTAATTCTGCTTATTTGTCCTTTTGGATGCATCAGCAATGGAGGCTGAAATATTAGCCACACACCTTTTCCCTTTCACATGTCCCCCAATGTTCAGATGGTGCACAATCTTCAAATATCTATCTAGGATCAATAGAATGATGAAAGGTGGTGACCAGAGCATCTGTTTTACCTAAAGCCATCTTGCTCAAAACTCAGAGAAGTAGATCTTCACTTCTAGGAACTTATTATTTTCTGCCTCATTATCTTCTCTTGCTCTTTTTTATCACTTGCACTGACCCTTTGTTCTCCAGTATTTTGTGAGATTTTTTTCATGCCTTCATCCCCAAAGGCAAGCATAACCATCTGCTTAATTCATGTCATTTCCTTATCCTCCTATATTATATTCACCTATCACTATTTACCCTGGCTAGTCTTTTGATATTTACATCAGAAGTGATGATTAATGAAAGTAAGAAATGCGGAACCCATGCCAAAATCAAAATGCCAGTAAGAGTACCAGATATGAACCTTCTAATCATGGCAATGCATGGATGTGCATCCATAATCAGCAAACTGTATGACTCAGTGGAGATGGTACATGATGACACAAATAAAGTCACCAAGCAAATGGATTTCTCCACTTGTTAAAGAAGTGGTGGCAGCTGAAGTAGTAGATGTGATAGTACAGATTCTATCACCAATGTGTATATGTACAGATGGTAGTGTAGGATGACTGTAATTGGCTGAGAGTGTAGCCACACCTACTAGCAGGTCTTAAAGGATTGCTCCTAGCCAGACCAGGTCATTCTGGACTGGTCGACCTACTTGTGATATGCTCCAGTCTTTTAGTTAATAAAATTGTAGTGCACGTCGGTCTGAGGCCATGACACGGAGGATCATGATGCCAACCTTGAGAAATTTTTTCAGACTGCAACTCGGCTGAACTTGACCTAAAATTTCGACAAGTGTGTCTTCTGGACCACTCGGCTCGCAATTCTGGGTTGTGTGGTGGAGAACGGGGTGGTCATGCCGGACCCTGACCGCATGCGTCCCCTCATGGACTCCCCCCCCCCCAACCCCACACACACACACACCCAGAAGGCACGCAGACGCTGCCTGGGTTTTTTCTCTTACTATGCCCAATGGGTTCCACACTATGCCAACAAGGCACGGCCACTCATCAAGACCACCTCCTTCCCCCTGTCAACCGAAGCCAGAGCGGCCTTCGACTGCATCAAATTAGACATCGCTGCTACAAAGCTGCATGCCATCGACGAGTCCATTCCGTTTCAAGTCGAAAGCGATGCGTCTGACTTTGCACTGGCAGCCACTTTGAACCCGGCTGGCCGGTAGCCTTTTTCTCCAGAACCCTCCAGGGTCCTGAGAGTCGACACTCCTCTGTCGAGAAGGAGGCCCAAGCCATAGTCAAAGCAGTACGTTGTTGGAGACACTACCTCACTGGCATGCACTTTATGATGCTCACCGACCAATGCATGGTCTCCTTCATGTTTAGCAATACCCAGCGAGGTAAGATCAAGAATGACAAAATCGCCAGGTGGAGAATCGAGCTCTTCACCTTTAATTATGACATACTGTATCGGCCAGGTAAACTCAATGACCCGCCAGATGCGCTCTCCAGGGGGACTTGCACCAACATAAACCTGGAGAGGCTGCAGAAACTCTACGAGGAGCTCTGTACTTTGTCAAAGCTCGCAACCTGCCCTACACGGTCGAGGAGATTCGCTCCATGACCTGAGCCTGCCCAGTATGCGCTGAGTGCAAGCCCCACTTCTTCCGTCTGGAGAACACCCACGTCGTCAAAGCCACCCGCCCCTTTGAGCGTCTCAGTGTGGACTTCAAGAGGCCCCTACCATCGACCAACCGTAATACCTACATCCTTACAGCCTTCGAAGAGTACTCCCGCTTCCCGTTCGCTATGCCCTGCTCAGACATGACTGCCTCCTCAGTTATAGAGGCCCTGCACAGCATCTTCGCCATCTTCGGGTACCCTAGTTACATCCACAGTGACAGGGGGTCCTTGTTTATGAGCGCAGAGCTGCAGCAGTACCTTCTGGAGCGTGGTATTGCTTCAAGCAGGACCACCAGCTATAACCCACGCGGAAATGGGCAAGTCGAAAGAGAGAATGCCACCATCTGGAAAGCGGTTATGCTTGCTCTCTAATCCAAAGGTCTCCCCACCTCTCGCTGGCAGGATGTGCTCACAAGTGCCCTACACTCCATCTGCTCCCTCCTAAGCACCGCGACCAATGCCACCCCCCATGAAAGGATGTTCACTTTCCCAAGGAAATCCGAGTTGGGTACGACCATACTGGCATGGCTCACGGTTCCCGTCCAGGCCTTTTATGACACCATGTCCGGTACTCTAAGAACGACCCCTTGGTTGACCGAGTGACTCTGCTCCATGTGATCCCGCATTATGCCTATGTTGAGTACCCGGATGGACGGGAGGACACAGTCTCGGTAAGGGACCTAGCCCAAGCCGGATCAGGCGCAGCAGTGCCTTTAACCCAACCTCGCCCTATTTCTTCTCCCCCAGGTCTTGTGCTTGAACAGAGGGACCAGAACCATCCCACCAACTCAGGACAGACTGTCGACAATGCCATTGGGGAATTGAGCGAAGCAGTGGCCGCACCCTATGAGCCTGCCGGCAACATGACTCCAGAAACCCCAATCCTGGCACCACAGTGGTCACGCCAGATGGTCAGGCCCCCTGACCGGTACAGCCCCTAACCTCCATCCATCCTGGGGTCGGTTCTCAAAGAAGGGGTGAGTGTGATAGTACAGATTATATCACCAATGTGTAAATGTACAGATGGTAGTGTAGGATGACTGTGATTGGCTGAGAGTGTAGCCACACCTACTGGCAGGTCTTAAAGGATTGCTCCTCGCCAGACCAGGTCATTCTGGACTGGTCGACCTACATGTCTTCTAGTTAATAAAAGCCTTGGTTTGGATCAACAAGCCTTTGATTCTTTCGACATGCTCTACACAGCCATATTGCAACTCACCTAAAAATTAAACAGTTGATCAATTCGCATTCAAGAAAGATCAAGAAGAATCCTTCAATTTTCTCTTCACAGAGCTCAGATTCTTAGTTGATAAATGGAAATTTGAAGGACTTAATCATCAGAGATTGGATGTTTAGCAGAATCCAGAAGTCCAACCCGACTCTTATGTGAGCCCGACATAACCCCACAATGGCTAGTGCAGACATAAAAATCTGTGGAATTATCCACAGCCAGGACAGAAATGCTGGACATTCATTAGAAAGAAGCAAAATGTGAGATAAAATGCAAGTATTATGGACTAGAATATTGCAGCCTACTTTGCTCAAAAGTGATGGTGACCTCTATGATCGTGTACAAGGACCTGCTGAGGAAATCTAGATCACCACTATCTAAACCTCAGCAGTTGGTTTCCATCTTCATACTGTCCTCTTTCTTTCCATATCTTTGTGAAAAATGAGAGTCTGGTGCCAAAGACCTGCTAAGACACCAAGGAATTGGGGACACTGTGAGGATGAAGTTTACGACACAACATCAGTAACAATAAAGTCATTGTTACAGATGTCATTTATTTCCTATAAAGCGTTCAGACCCGAAATATTGACTGACCACTTCTACCCATGGATGCTGACTGACCTGCTATTCTTTGCTGTTTTCATAATGAAATGCTTTGCCATACATTAAAAGTCAGTGGCAAAGTAAATACACACCAGACTCCAGACAATACAAAGTCAAGAGGGCGGAGGGCATTCCATATCAAAAGATAAGGCACCATCTCTGGAAGTCTATCAAAGTGGCTTGCTTGACTGCGTAGTGAGAACACCGCAGCTCAGCACTGGGCCCCGGGAGAATTACAACCAGTCAGGACAGACCTGGAAAGTTATTCCAATGAATCATGTAACTGGATGACTGTGCCAAAGTAAATTTTCATTTTCAGATACTGAACAGTTGTTTGGATTTCTCTTGATTTCATTTGGACATTTCATTGTAAGGAGAAAGCTACAGGAAGCTCAATTTGTGGGTCGAAACTTTGCACTAATTGTGAGTCTAAGCTTCCTGTAGCCAACCATTTTAACTCCCCCAAGCTGTTCCAAACTATTTATGTCCTGTCCTCGGCCTCATTATTGTCAGGGCAGGGCCCAATATAAACTTCAGGAATAACACATCATATTTCATCAAGATAGCCTTAAACCTAACAGACTGAACATGGATTTTTAAAAAAAAATGAATATAACCTCCATCCCCATCGGATTCCACTGCTTCCATCTCGTCTTTACTTATTCTTGTATTCATTCTCTCTCTCACCTTTCTATGACTTCCCTTCCTAGTAGTCTCTTCCCCTACTTGTCTCTCCACCTCCTACACCTTCTGTCCTATACGTCTGGGCCTCTCTTTCAGTTCCTTTCCCCCTTATATATAAGTATATTTTCCAATTTTATTTTGGTGTCAATAAAGGGTTCAGAATCAAAATATTGACCCACCATTTTTACCCATAGATGCTGATTGACCTACTATTCTTTGACTGCTACTTTCATAGTGAAATGCTTTGCCATGTTTTTCAAAGTTAATCAGCATGACAGGGGTTGTTTAATTCCAAGTGTTATGAAGTATCTTGCTTTTTGGATTTTCTTTCAAAGGTAAGTTCAATATTACCTTTTAATCTAGAAAAAAACCAAATGATTGATGGTGGAAATATTTTACCTTTAAATTTATTTTTTTCAATTTAGGCTTACAGGCCCTTCCAACCCATAAGTGCATGTCGCCCAAATACACCAATTAACTTGCAAGCTCTGTACATTTTTGGAGGGTGGGAAGAAACCAGAGCACCCGGAGGAAATCCATGCAATCACAAGGAGATCATAAATAAATTCCTTATAGAGAGTGCCATATTTGAATCTGGATTGCTGGTTTTGTAATAGTGTTGCCTGTGACGTCTTGGGCTGTGTCCATTACCTTTTGCAGGGGTTTTCACTCAGGGGTATTGGGCATAAGTAGATTGGGTGGTAACGGAGGTGTACGGCATTTTTTCCTTCCTGAATCGGGCATTGAGGATAAAAGTCATTTTGCATCTGTACAAAACTATGGTAAGGCCACATTTGAAGTATTGTCTGCAGTTCTGGTCAGCGCATTGCAGGAAGGATGTGCAGAACAAGTTCATCAGGATGTTGCCTGGATTAGAGAGTATAAGTCATAAGGAGAGGTTTGACATACTTTGAATGTTTTCTCTGGAGCACTGGAGTTTGAAAGGAGACTTGATAAGTTTATAAAATTAAGTGAGACATAATAGGGCAGAGAGTAAGAGTACATTTCACAGGGTAAAAATGTCTAATAATAGAAGCCATAGCTTTAATATGGGAAGTAGAAAGTTTAAAGTGGATGTGCAGCCAACTTTTACACAGTAGGTGCCTGGAACATACTATCATAAGGATGTGGTGGAAGCAGATAGGATAGTGACATTTGAGAGGCATTTAGAAAGGCACACGAACATGCTGAGAATAAAGAGAAATGGATTATGTGCAGGTGATGATGGGATTAGTTGGTACAGACATGGTGAGCCACAAGACGTGTTTTATGTTCTCCTATGTTGTAAGTTACCCCAACAACAACCAACTCTGACTCTTAGAAAATGGTTTTAAGATCATCAATTGTGTAATTAGATTTACTGAATCATTATTCACTCTCAAAACAAACCAAACCTCTTTTGGAATCAAGACATAAATGTGGTTTGTTGAACGTATTTACAAGTATTTGAAATAAGCATCCCAAAAGTACAAATGTTAGGGTGCATTTACAAGGCACAATCAAATTAATTACATACTGTGTCCGTTTCAAATTGGATTGGGAGTAGGTCCTGTTTACCATGTGTTCATGGTCATCTCATGTTAAAAGCCTGGGGAACAGAGGTTGTTCTCTCCACTTAAACATTTACAGTTCCAACTGCTAGAACAGGCTCTGTATACATTTGTATCCAGACATGCCTGCAGATCTCCACTAAACAGCCAGTTAAAATTCCATCCAGGCACGATTGAACCATTGTGTAAAGAATTCTAGTTGGCTGGAACCCAAAGCATCATAAAAACAAACTATACTGAAGCTAATGGACACTAAATGGAGCTGTTTCCTCATTTTTCAAAAAAGCTCTAATTTTCTCTAAATTGTCTGGCGCAATTTTCTCACCACATTTACAGGAACAGATCAGTTCTCCATTGCGATTTTCTCTCAGCTGGACATTAGGAAATTTGGGAGAAAGGGAGCCAAGTTCTACCTAGTGTCTTCATAAATTGTTTAGGCAAAATTAAGAAATCACCAGGCACTGAATGGTGACAGCCACCATATATTCCATCAGACTATTCCATTAGAACTCATGATACACCAAAGTTCATGAGACATGTTGTCAGAACTGAAACAGTTCTTCATAAATCAGTGTTTATTTCTTCATTTAAAATTGCAATGCTTCCTGATCGAATGGGTGTCTGGAGGAACTATTTCTCTTGAAAATCTTATCTCTATGAGGCTTCATAAATGTCAAAAATCCATGTAAACAGCAAAACTTTCAATGGGTCTAAAGATCATGATTATTTCCTGTTCTGTTAGGTAAGATTAATTTCTTTGATGCAAATACATTTGAAAGAGATGCAAATCAACAAAAAATAAGTTACATGGCATTATGACCAGGAGCCGGGACAGTTATTGCAGCTGCCGAGGCCACACTGATCGGGACTGTGACCGATGGCACAGTGCGACTGGTTGTGATGGATTTCCATCCACCCATCAATGACCAAGCAGCACCTGAAATGGCAGGAAGCCACTGTAAGTAAATCTCACTTTCCTGTTATTCAAAAAGGCAAGAACCTTTTACATTGCCATAATTAATCTTGTAACTTTGGTTTTACTTGTGATTTTCTGTGAACATTCAAAACCCAAATGCTGTCGGATGCCTGAATAGCATGGTGTTACATGCTTCCATTTATCAGTCCATTTTCATTTGTGTGGGACTGCCACTTTAAGATATTTAACAAAAGCCTGCAGGCTTTGTAAAGTGACTGTGAACTGGCAGCAGGCTTTGAACAGAATGTTCCTAATTTGGATACATTTGCAGAGTGAGGAGAGAAGCCCTGGAAGTCCCAAGGGCAGAGACCATGTGATCAGCAATATTGAAGAAGGTACAACTTTGCTCAGGGACCTTTTTTAAGGAGGCAACACAGGAACAAACAGCTCTCTGAAGAACAAATACTGTGCTGGATTGGCCTCATACATGGTTATAGCCAATCTGTCTGATTTCCTCATGTTTGTTATTGAGGAATGAGAAATACCACTCGGTGGCCAGAAGAGTGAAGATCACTTGAGTTTGAATGACCCATGGAAAGGGTTTTATTTGCAGAAGAAATACTGCACTTGGATACTGACCAGAGTGAGAGTCACTTGAGTTCAGCTGACCCACAACAAGTGCATAACAGGAAAGTGAGATTTACTTACAGTGGCTTCCTGCCATTTCAGGAGCTGCTTGGTCACTGATGGGTGGATGGAAATCCATCACAAGCAGTCGCACTGTGCCATCGGTCACAGTCTCGATCAGAGAGGCCTCGGCAGCTGCAATAACTGTCCTGGCTCCTGGTCATAATGCCATGTAACTTATTTTTTGTTGATTTGCATCTCTTTCAAATGTATTTGCATCACTTGCTTCATGTCGCATATGCCAAAGAAGAGAGGAGTTTTGGCTGGCACTTGCCTAAAGGACATTTCACTGGAAGCACAACAGTTTCGTGAGTTATAAACATTCTGTCACCTCCGGTCTCTCACTCACTTCATGAACTTCATTAAAGTAGAGCTCTCGCAAAGACTGATGTGAGGCACACTTCCTGACCTATATTTACAAAATGCTGAACTGCCAGCTCGATAAAGACTACCAATTCTACACCAAGATGACAGCATGCAACCCAATTTGTTGTGCCATCTTCCAAGATTGACGTGTACAGCAATTCATACTTCCCCTGTACAATTGAAGCATAGAATAATCCGCATAGTTGGGGGTTAAGTTAGATAAGTTAGTTAAAGTGTTATATTATTGTTTATTAATAATTAAGAATATTATTTTAAATATAACACTCCTGGGCTCATTTCTATTCCTGCTGTTTGATACTTGGCACATGGGAAGCTAAGATTTTCATTGCATCTTAGTGCACTTAACTCTAAACTCCAGCTCCAAATTGTAAATCCTCTGTTCCACACACAAATCAAGATCCATAAGGCTACATCACAGAAGGTAGAAATCAATAATTAAATGAGAACCTCTGCTAGAGTATTATAAACAGGATATTTCTGAGATTCCTTAAAGCATCAATAAATGATTCAGAATCAAGAGATATAGTTTAATAATGTTCATAAAGGAGGTATGCAAGTAATAAAGGTGCAAGCTGCAGTCCAGTTCTAAATCTCCACTCAAGAAACAACTGAAGCAGGATGCTATGCTATATACATTCTGCAAGCAACCAGTATACAGCATTAACAGCTGTTTTGGCACAACACCTCTTTCCTCCTAATGCTGCTGCACTCATTTCCCCGCTTCATCTATCTATCAACTTAATCTTTAAGTTTACAGTAGCATGTACCAAAGATGCAGTGAAAGTGATTGTTTTGTGGGTAGACCATGAGATATCTCTCCATTGTACAACAAGTAGGACGTGGTATGAAAAGTGCAGATACAGAGTTCATTTGGTATGGAATAAAGGCAGCATAATTTTACTATTTTGAGGTTTGTCTGCAATCCGATAATGGAAGGAAAGAAATTGTTCCTGAATCTGTTAGTGTGTGATCCAATACTTCATGACAGGAAGGGGATTGAAGAGAATATGACCAGGCCAGGATGAGTCTTTTAATATATTGGCTGCTTTTCCAAGGCAGTGGGAGTTGTAGATAGAATTGATGGAAAGGAGGTGGCCCGAGACATGTTCACAACACTCTGCAATTTCTTCCAGCCTTGGGCGGATCATTTCTCGATCCAAGCAGGGATGCACCCTGATAGGTTGCAGTCAATGGTGCTCCTGTAGTTGACAAGCCACATTTCCTCAGGTTTCTGGTGAATTAGAGGCACTGGTACATTTACTAGGCCATTCTATTAATGTGGGTGGTCCAAGTGATCCCTATCTCAGCCTCAGCACTAAAGGTGCAGATGAGGAAAAGTCCCTCTCATTTCCAATGCCCTTTATTTACTTGTTTGGAATTCCAGTAAATGCATCCACATTATTCAACTTAACTACTCAAGACGGTAGCGAGCTCCACCATGTCACTTTGACATTTCCAAGCATAAGCACATTAGTTTTCATTGCATAAATATCCTCGTGCATTACTGTTCTGTGCCACTGAATCCACTTCTGCAATCACTCTTCCTTTATTTGCAATCACTGGTGGGTCCTTGTGAACCTGCAGTTAATGAATTATGAATCTATACTTCTTGGTTATTTTGCTCTTCGACCACACCCCCCCCCCCCCTTCCCTTTGAGGCCTTCTTCACGTCCTAACAAAATGTGCCACATCATATTTATTAAATAATACATTAAGTCACAGAATTAATATCCTGTGGTTTAGCTAATGATCCAGTCACAAGAATTTAACTGCTATAATGACAGCTCAGGAATTTAATCTCATACAAGTAAACAAATCTGGAATAAAAGTCTTGTGCCAGTAATAGTGGCCATGAGAACTGCCAGACTGTTGTCAATACCTGGTTGGTGTTTAGTGCTCTCCCAGGAAGGAAAAGTGCCAGATCTACTACTAGAGTGAGCCACATCTGACTCCAGCATCCCAACGTGTTTAACTTTCTGTGGGGGGGGAAGCGCTGAGGAGGAATTAAGAAGATAAGTTCTGGACTTGAATGCATCCATCCTGTGTGCAATTTTTTTTTAAATGAAATTGGGTCCCTTTATATAGTTTCCATTTTAAACCAGATGCAAACAGATTGACGACAAGATCGCAAATGACTGCAATAGAGAGACCTGAGCACGTCCCCGGGGAGAGAAGGAGTTGGGCTTTGCTTTATTCCGCCATTCCAATTAAGGTCTCAGTTTCATTGCAGAAAATAAACGATGCAGCCAAAGCCGTTCTGGCCGCAAGTGTTTACATTATTGCCGCGACTGGTTTTTTTTAAATCATGTCGCAGAGTTAAAGCAAATTGATTTAACGTGACTTCTGCCACTGGAAAGAAAAATGACCCAATGCAGCGAGCCTGCACCACTGGTGTCTCAGAGCGAGCGGATTTCAGCCCTTTAAATGCTATTCCATGTCCCTCTTCCGCCACCCGGGTCAACATTCGATCGGAAAACATCCTGAAAGTTGCCTCGGACAAGCCTGTCACTCAAAACGCGTCCCCGCAACGGGGCGAGCGAGTCTTTCAATAAAACATACGGCAGGAGCAACATCGAGACCAGTGCTACGGATGTGAGAGGTGTCGCTGGGATTACCAATGACGTGCTCGTGGTGGTTGAAGCAATCTCTTTGCCTCCTTGTTCTGACTCACCAACTCCCTTCGGGGGCTTCTTCCACGTCATTGAGGGACTGCGGGTCATTCACAGAACAGCCACTGCAGGCATGTCGAGATGCAGCGCAGCGCCTGCCTTCTTTCTCCCTGCTCTCCTGAAACGGCCACTGCAAAGAAAGCTTGGGATTTTTTTTAATTATTATTATCAACCGGACCGCTAAAAATAAACTTTTCTGGATGAACTGAGGTTTTGTTTATTTCTTTTTCGTAGAAAGGGAGACCCCCCCCCCCCCCCACCAAATAAAACTTAAGCAGTAGGACTTAGTCTTGCAGTCAAGTAACCATTTACTTAGCAAACAGCTGTGGGGAAAGAGGGAACCCCCTCCCCTGTTCATATTAAATTCTTGCACCTTGTCTCTGCTCTTTCCCCAGGGCGCAGCAGTTGAGCAATTGCTGCAGGAGAAATGATTGAGTTTTTAAAAAAAAAATAATTCGTGTTTTTTTTGTTAAAACCAAGTGGGTCCCTCGGAAAAAAAAAAATGAGTGATCGAATCTGCTCCGATTCCCCCCCACCTTTCGTAGTGGTCAGTGAGGTGCTCTCATTCATCCGGTTGAAATTGAATCTCTCCAGCAGCAATCCCCGCTGTC
Organism: Narcine bancroftii; assembly: GCF_036971445.1. Lineage (NCBI taxonomy): Eukaryota > Metazoa > Chordata > Chondrichthyes > Torpediniformes > Narcinidae > Narcine > Narcine bancroftii. The sequence continues at coordinate 298,512,969 of NC_091469.1, forward strand.
CTTTGTGCGTCAGGTCTCGCTGAACTTCAGATCAACACAGGCGCTGCAGTAAACCCCAGGACAGATGGTAAAATCAGCGAAACAAAACAAAATCCTGCTTCCACCAGGCTAATTCGACTATACTGCCTTCCGGATTACTATTCAATGGGCGTCAAAGCATGCGAGTTCACAGACATTGCTCTCCAGTCAAATTATTGTTGATAGATTTTCACCGCTTACCACCCATTACTAAGTACCTTTTAATTGGTAAATATGAAATATAATTAAACAAGGCTAGTATTTTCAAATCCCCTAGCCCATATCTTTTATATATATATAGATTATTATTTGATTGCTTTTGCTATGATCCTTACCTACTGGAGTTTCTGGTTGGGTTTTAACTGGGGAGATTTTTCCTTGGTACATCAATCAAGAAATTGATGTTTATAGGAGGGGGGGGAAAAGGCAAAGTTCTTCGGATTTTAGCTATTTCAAATGTCAGCAGGCAATTCAGGAAATATTCAACAAGCGGGCACCGTCAGTGGAGGGTGAGGAACAGTGGCTGTCAAGGTCAAAGAGTAGAAAAAGGTTGGGTAGAGATAAGAAATAAAGTGAGATGTCACAGGTGGGTATATGGCCCCTCACAATAATTGTACAACAGGATGAAGTACACACACACAAATAAAAAAATAATGGGGGCTTATAAGATAGGTGCAGCAATATCCCCGGGTGATTTTAATTATCAGGGATTGGACAAATTGACAAAGATCACTTTGAGGCAATTTCGTAGAGGATTCAGTATGGTTTCTTGAGGAAATTCGGGGACCAATCTCAAAACAGGTCATTTTAGATCTGGTGTTGTCGAATGAGACAGAATGAAATTTTAATTCTTAATTAAATTTAAACATACAGCACGGTAACAGGCCATTTTGGATCATGAGTCCGTGCTGCCCAATTTACACACAATTAACCTACACCCCCAGTATATTTCGAACAGTGGGAGGAAACTGGAGCCTTCCAGGGAAGACCCACGCAGACACGAGGAGAATGTACAAACTCTTAACAGACAGCACGTGATTCGAACCCTGGTCCCTATCGATGGCGTTGTAAAGGCAGTGCGCTAACTATTATGCCCACTGTGCCTACCAAATTAGCCAAACATAATAAAGGAACTTCAGGAAAGAGTGGTCGTATATAATACAAATTCAAATTTAGTTTGAGGATGAGGAACTTGGATCTGAAGCTATTGTCCTAAATGTAAGTAAAGCCTAGGACTGAGTTATCTGAAAGGTTGATTGGGGAAAACGCAGATTAAAGAGTAGATTTGTATTAGCTGTGGCCAAAATGTAAAGGAGAAAACATAAATATCAGCAAAGATATATTCCAGAGAGGGTGAGGAGCTCTGTGGAAGCCAATGCCAAATGTCAACCATCCAGACGCAAGGTGCTGTATCACAGAATCTTTGGGGACTATATACGAGAGGTCACTGTGAGTGAATACACTGCCAAATGCAATCATTTATCTCAGAATGTGCTCACTTTAACCCCTTCACTCATTTGCTAATGGGGTCTCTTAATCAGAGATTGTACGTAACATTCCTCCAGAACGTCCACCATGCACTGAGCTGCAGCAGACTGCATTCCCACTCCTTTGTTGCTAATCATTCAATCATGATAGCCTCATTACATAAAAACAATACATGATACCCACGGTGCCAATGACACACTCCCTTCTCTCCTCAAGCATGTGATTGGAGGAACCAGGAACAGGTGCAACTCCATGACCTTATCCCCTAATAGAGAAAATGAGAAGCTGATGACAGCACCACAGCTCACATCTAACTTCCTCCACATTCCATATGGGTTTCAAACTCATCAAAGTGCAAGTCTGCACACGTTATCTTGTGCATCCCATACCTTTGATGACATTACAGCTCTATCATTGCATCTACCATCTTAAAAATTGCCAAGAACTGTTACTTGGCCTGATGTCCATGAATCATTGCATCACCTCATTTAACACTCACAGGCACCTCTGACGTGGATATGAAGAGATATATGACCAGCACACTTTCTAGAATCAAGACCAGCTCCAGAAGGCCAGGTTTCATGTGGTAATATTGGAGAGGAATCAGACAACAAATAGCAAGAACCCTGCTGGATTTTGATACATTCACAGCCTTTCATCCAGATCTTGGGCACAGGGGACATCTCTAATCAATGAGGCCAAGCATTAAACAATTGCTGCTGCTTCATGTTTCAGCTTTCCTTCTTCCCATGGGCAATGAGAATGTTGAATGACCAAAGGAATTGCTCACATTAATCATTCACTAAACAATATCTATTTATTTATTTGTATATATCAATACTTGTCCTAAATGTGCATTGTTTGTCTGTATATGTGTTATGACTGTTTGTGTGTTTACGTGTTTTGCACCAAGGATCGGAGAACACAGTTTCATTGAGTTGTACTTATGGCAATCAGATGACAATAAAACTTGACATGACTTGGCTAACACAAGTAAAAATCAACCAATTTGGGAGTTGCAATAGATGCTTAGACAACTGCTGTGTAAGCTTAGATTGATTTTACAAATTCAATATGCTGCTGTCAAAGCTCTGACGAGTATCTTACAAAGGAGCCTGCTCAGTGTAGCACAAGTCAAGTGATCTGCTACAGTAGATTACAAGCTACATTGAGAAGCATCCTCAGATGAATGGCAGTGGGTCTGTGAAACACAAATCTGTTGTCTTCTCTCAGGATGACATTGTTAGTGATTCAGCTACTGCTGTTCAGATTTCAAATTTATTGTCAGAGTACATACTTAACATCACATATAACCCCGAGATTCTTTTCCTGTGGGTGTGGCAGAATTACCATTTATTAGGAGTGCAAATAAAACTGTACACAGGGTATACATGTAAAGAAATAAAGAATTGTAAAGAGATAACAAATGTAAACAAACTGACTGTGCAATACAGAGAGAACAAAAAGAAAATCAATAAAGTGGACAAGTAAGGGTCCTTAAATGACTCTCTGATTGAGTTTGTCATTGAGGAGTCTGATGGTGGAGGGGTAGCAGCTGTTCCTGAACCTGGTGGTGGGAGTCTTACGGTACCTATACGCCTTTCCTAATGGTAGCAGCAAGAAAAGAGCATGTGTTGGGTGATGAGGGTATTTGATGATTGCTGCTGCTCTCCGAAAGCAGCGTTCCCTGTAGATGTACTCAATAGTAGGGAGGGTTCCATCTGTGATGTCCTGGGCTGTGTCCACTACCTTTTGCAGGGCTTTACACTCAGGGATATTGGTGGTTCCATATCAGATTGTGATGCCACTGATCAGCATACTTTCCACCACACATCTGTAGAAATTTGCCAGGGATTCCGATGTCATACCAAACCTCCACAAACTCCTGAGGAAGTAGAGGCACTGACATGCATTCTTCATGATGCCTTTAGTGTATTGGGTCCAGGAAAGATCCTCCGAGATAGTGACTCCAAAAAACTTAAATTTGCATACCCCCTCCACCTCTGATCCCCCAATGCTCATTGGATCATGCACCTCTAGTTTTCCCTTTCTGACATCAAAAATCAGCTCCTTGGTTTTGGTGACACTGAGTGCAAGGTTGGTGCACCATTCTGCCAAGTTTTCAATCTCCATCCTTTAGGCTGACTCATCACCTTTCTTTATACAATGCACTACTGTGGTATTGTTGGCAAATTCGTAGATGATATTACTGACGTAACAGTCATAGGTATAAAATGTTACACTAAGTGTTAAGCTGTTATGCTAGCATTTATGCCAAAAGCACATATTTCTGCTGCCAATGCAGTCCGTAGTTGGGAATTTCTTGACGTCTTCTTCCAAGCCCATCATGCAACACTTTCAACTGAAATCCATCAGCAATCCTACCAGATGCAAAGAAACCTGGGAGTCCTTGTGTAGCAGAGCCTGCAGGTAAACTCATTTGTTGAGATGGTGGTGAAGAAGGTAAATCCAATGCTGGCTTTCATTTCAAGAGGAATACAATATAAGAGCAGAGATATGATGTTGAGGCTTTAGGAGGCATTGGTGAGACTTAATTGTGAGCAGTTTTGGCCTCCTCATTTAAGAAAAGCTGTGCTGACATTGGAGAGGGGTCTAAGGAGGTTCTGAGATGATGCTGGGAATTAAAGGGTTATCATGTGAGGAGTGTTTGACAGCTCTTGGACTGCATTCGTTGGAATTTCGTAGAATGAGGGGGATCTCATTAAAACATTTCAAATGTTGAAAGGAATAGACAGTGTAGATGTAGAAAGGCTGTTTCCCATGGTGGGAGAGTCTAGAACAAGAGGGCACAACTTCAGGATTGAAGGGTGTCAACTTAGAAGAGAAATGCAGAAGAATTTCTTCAACCAGAGGGTGGTAAATCTGTGGAATTTATCACCACAGGTGGTTGTGGAGGCCAGGTCATTGGGTGTATATAATCAGAGATGAATATGTTTTTGAATAACCAGGGCATCAAAGGTTATGGGAGAAGACTGGGCAGTGAGGTTGAGTGCAAAAATGGATCAGCTCATGATTGAATGTCAGAGCAGATTCGATGGGCAGAGTAGATCATTATTTAAATAGTGAAAAACTGCAGCATGCTGGAGTGCAGAAGAACTTGGGAATGCTTTTGAATTGCAAAAAGTTAGGTTGCAGGTACAACAGGTTATTAAGAAGGCAAATTGAATGTTGGCCTTCATCACCAGAGGAACTGAATTCAAGAGCAGGGAGGTCCTGCTGCAACTGTACAAGGTACTGGTGAGGCCGCACCTGGAATAATGTGTGAAATTCTTGTCTCCATACTTGAGGAAGGATATATCACCAGGTTGATCCCGGAGATGAGGGAGTTGACCTACGAGGAGAGACTAAATTGCCTGGGTTTATACTCACTTGAATTCAGAAGCATGAGAGAAGATCTTTCAGAAACATATAAAATTATGAAAGGGATAGATAAAATAGAGGCAGGAAAATTGTTTTCACTGATAGGTGAGACCAGAACTAAGGGGCACAGCTTCAAGATTCAGGGGAGTAGATTTAAATCAAAGATGAGGAAAAACTGTTTTTCCCAGAGATTAGTGAATCTATAGAATTCTTTGCTCAGGAAAGCAGTTGAGGCTACTTCATTAAACATGTTAAAGGTTCAGTTAGATAGATTTTTACATAAAAAAAGGAATTAAGAGAGATGGGGAAAAGGCAGGTCAGTGGAGTTCAATCAATGATCAGATCAGCCATGATCTTCTTGAATGGCGGAGCAGGCTCGACGGGACGGATGGCCAACTCCTGCTCCTATTTCTTATGTTCTTATGTTTATGTTCTCCTTATGAAAAGGAGGAAAACTGGAAATGTGGTTTTGAAGAATTTAGCCATTTTGTTCTATCTTTGGAAAAGAGGATAGATTTTTACTGTATCCATTTTCATGTGGCCACCTCCTGTAGCCCTTGTCTGGGTTTGTGAATTCATCATAGAAGAATTGGAAAATTCTTTGGAAAAGAGGATAGATTTATTGTGTGGAAAACAGATTCCAAAACCTCCATGCAAGAGAGAGAAAATCGTTCATATGAAGAAACATTGCTCTGAAAACAACTCTACAAAAGATATTTACGAGTTTTAAAGAGGTCTCGATATTTCAACATACTTCATTATTGCTTTTGAGCAACAATTTAAAGAAATCTGATGCCTCACACTTACTCCATAATTGCTTTTGAACAGCAGTAAAGGCTTTGTGTTTTAACACCAAAACTTTCTGAGAATGAAGTTTAAAATCATCTCTCAAATCAAGCTTGAACTGTTATGGTTTGTGTTTCAACAAACATGTGTTCATTTTCACATAGTAGGGTTAAGTTTAGAGTTAAGTAAAAATCTTACTAATAATTAATAATAAACTTTAATTTTGGAAAACCATTCTCTCAGTTATGACCATTGCTGCTGGTTTAGTTTGTAACAAAATGCCTTTCACTATTCATTGTGAAGATTATTTCCTTGGGCAGATATCCTACCTATATTTCCTCCTCCTCTATATGCCCTAACATTTCTCAAGACGTATTATATTCCAAAGGGAATATCCACTTGTGCAGCTAGTTTGTGCGGATGGCTTGAAGTGGGGATGAAGTTCATCTGTACCCTCCATACTTTAAATGTTTAGCAATTTCAATCAACTCTAGAAGTTACCGAAGGATTGAAATTTGTGAAAAATAATGCTAAAAGAAATCAATTAATAAATCACCTGAAATTGTGATTGATCCCATTCCTGTGATGCTGGTGAAAATGCTCAACTCTAGTGGGTAAGTGGGGAGGGGGGGGGGGCAGAAGCTGGAAAACTGAATTCTAAAATATCACGGTAGTCAATCAAAATGGTATTTTTAGACTAATTCATTTCAAATGTAACTTCTGTGTCTATTGGAGCAAAGCACTGATGATTGCACGTTCGTGCCCTTCCCAAAACCCACCCAACATCACTCACCACACACTGTTCATAGAACAGTGGTGGAAACAAAATTAGGAATCAAAGAGTTAACTTTGTCTGCCTGCATAATGCTTGCTAAATTTCTAACATTTTTAGTTTTCACAGAAAGTCTCTGACCTGAAGCACTGGTTTTTTTTTTTTCTCCCCTTTCTCCAAAGGTATTTCTGAGCTGATGAGTATTTCCAGCTATTCCCATTCATGTATAAGTGTCTACAGTGTTACCTGGTCTTCAAATATTCAAATAATATACTTATACCAGTGGTTCTTAACCTTTTCTTTCCACTCACATTCCACCTTAGCACAGAGCACCTATGGCATCCTATAGCATAGGTGCTCTCTGGTTACTCAGGGATTACTTAAGGTGGTATGTGAGTGAAAAGAAAAGGTTGAGAACCACTGACCTATTCCGTACACCAAATTGTCATTTCATTATTTTGTACCTTAATTACCACACTATTAGCAACCATCCCAACACTGTCAAAAACTAAATTTGCAATGCTCTTATTAAAAGTCTCCAAGTTCACTTTTTTAAATACCAAATCTTACTAAACTCTAGGTCATCAGCTCAAATAATTGTGGTACAGCTTCAAATTTTGTTTGATCGCTCACGTGAAGAATCAACAATATATGCTGAGGTGTACTGCATAGCAGCAAGTTGTTGGAACTGTAAACATTATGTTGGATAACTTTGAAATATAGTGGTACTCTGGTCTCATTCGTACATTCTGCACATCTCTTGAAAAAAATGTTCATTAAGAAAAAATAATCAACTGAATTAAAGCAATGGTAGAAAATAAATAAACTAGATTTCACTTTCATTTTTTCCAATTCAATTCAAAAACAAGTTTGGGCTCACTCACCAACAAGATTTCTTTACACTGATCTCCCGTTTCTATGAGCCCCTTCCCAATCTCCTGCTCTTCCCCTGTCCGTCTGTCTCCTCTCCTCCAGCTCCCCACCCCCCTTCTCTCTCCATTCAGAGAGTTACCCCCTCCCCCTAGCATCTCAGCTATTTTCTCCTGCATTCCATCTATTTCTGCTTAGCCTATTGGCCTGTGCTCCTCCCCCTGCCCCTTCTTCCCTCCACTTCCCCCCCCCACCTTTTTAATTAGGTACCTGCCTGCTTTATGCTTATACCCTGATGAAGGGCTCAGGCTCAAATCGTTGGTTATATATCATTGGTTCCTATGGACGCTGCGTGACCTGCTGAGTTTCTCCAGCTCTTTTGGGTATTAAACCTCAATTACAGCATCTGCAGACCCTATTTTTTTAACCCCAACCTCAGGAAGCGGTTTCATCTAACTTGCAAATCCATTTGAATCTATTCATGTCTTACAGTCTTAGGATGATAAAGTAATGGAGTGCAGAAGTAGTGCCTTTGCACCACCCGCCCCCCCCCCCCCCTTTTGTCTCATCTATTCCAAAGCCTGCATTAGGTCATCCTTCTATTCCTTGCCTATTTAAATGTCTGTCAAAATATTTCTTAAATATAGTGATTGTATCTAACTCCATTACCTCTCCTTGGAGTTGGATATCAACCACTGTCTGCAAAATATTCCTTCAAAATCCCCTTCCTCTCACCTTATGGTCTGTTTATGTGTAGCCCAGCAATACATGTTAGTAAGATAAAGTAACTAGAGGAAATTTGGGTCAACCCCCCCCAAGCATTAGTAATAATATTTTAAACCTTGTTTTTGATTTGCTTTACTGGGCTACTGGGACAAAGGGAAGACTTTCCCTCTTTCATACTCACTTGGTACTGCTGTGTTCATGATGGCATTTCACATCGACTTGGTTTGTTTGCACAAACATAAACACGTGATGTACTTCTGTGCTCACCAGAACAGCTTTTGTTGCTGTGTGCATTGAATCGTCATCATAATATCAGGCATCATAATGCTGTTGTTCTGCCCTTTGTACTGATTTACGATATCCTGACTCCAGTCTGCTCTGAAGGATGATTTCTTTGTTCTTTACTTCTCTTGAACTTGTACAGCACAGAGGCCCTATTTGCAGAAAACAATTGTACAGCCAGAATGAATGAACAATTCTTCACAAAAATGATCACCATTTCCTAGCCTGGAGAACTGCCTTTTACAGAGATAAATATCCCTCTTGCCAACAACTAATGAATGTAAGAGGGATTTCTTTTTATTTGGTCAGTTGCACTCATGAACATTATGAAGGAAGATAACAAATGCAAGATCTCAATGGAATATTTCAATAAATTGTCTATGTTTGCTTATGTTTCTTTTAAAAATTTACAGTTTATGTGAAATTACCAAATAAATCCAAACTCTTCGATGTAGTCTAAATGAAGGACCAGAGGTCCTTGCTGCCATTCTTTTTTGAGTCCTAATTCTCCAGTTTGATTTCCCTGAAGAACAGCAGTGAAAGATGCTACAGAGGTTTTTAATATTGCCATGACATTTTCGCTTACCTCCACCCCATTTCCAAGTATAATAGATTTGATTCTATCATGTAATGCTCAACATCAACTGAACTAGGCTGTGACATCGATCCAAAAATACAGCCATTTAAAAAATAATCTCCCAAAACAGAAATAAAATGAATAAGAAGAATTCCCATTCTTGCCAGATTTGGAAATAATTAAATTTATTCAACATTTTGTGATTCTCCTCTCTTTCATTCTTCTCTCAGTTATAATATTTGCAGAAACAACAATCGTTTCCTCACTTCTTGAGTCGAGGGTCACTTCATGATTTTTTTAAAAAATCTCTATAATCTTCCACAACCTAATGATCTACTAATAGATCTCCATTCCTCTTGCATCTTATGAGCTCCCCATTCCCTTTACCTAACCCACAAAATGCTAAAGGATGTGATCGGGGCCATGTTGCCTGACCTGCTGAGTTTCTCAAGTATTTTGTGTTTCTCCAGTTTTCCAGCATCTACAGTCTCTCTGGTTTACCTCCCCTTTACCAAACCATTGTCTGCATGCTCTAGTGCCAGTGATGTGGAACTCTGTTTCTAAAAAGAATTTTATAAGGTACTACACAAAAGATTGCTGCATGAAATAATGGTTCTTGGGGATGAATAGAGGTCCGGTAGAATTTCAGAAAGCAGAGAGTTGGATTATTGAGTCATTTTCAGTTTGGCAAATCGCGCCTATGGGTTACTACAGAGATCTATACTAGTGCATCACCCATTCATAATTCATATTAAAGGCTTCCACTAAAAGTCAGTGTGCTATGTCTATGTTTGCTAATTATACTAAGCTTTTTGGAAAATGAACTTAAGCAAGTGATCAAGAAGAAGATAAATCTGAAAAATATTTGATCAATGACAGATCAGAAAAGGTAGGTGTAGAGAGGAATCTTGGGATGCTAGTTTATGAACTGGAGAGAGGATACAGCTATTGCATATATTGGGAAAGCAAATTAGGCATTGCTCATTATTGCATGGAGAGATAAAGAAATATAGTTTGGCTAAATTGTAAGATCACATTTGGAGTTTCACACGTAGCTTTGATCTCTACAGAAAAGGTTATACTTGACTTTGAGTCAGTGTGTTGCGAGTTCACAAGAGTAATTCTTAGGACAAGGAAGTCATTCTACAAGGAAAGATTGAATAAGAGGTAATTTCATTGAGACAGAATCTGAGTAGGATTGACAGCAGAGATAAAGAGAGGTTGTTTCCTTGGCTGAAGAATTCAGAACTGGAGACAAATTCTCTGGATAAGGGAGGGTTGTTGATGTTCAGTCATTCAGTATATACAATATTGAAATCAATGACGCCTTTTACACTCCCACTTTGTTCCTAAATATTTGTGGCTTTTTTTACGTTTCGCCTTCTGTGTAAAAGGCCCCAACATGGATGGGGGGGAGGCAGCATTCTAGTCCTGGCTTTATTCCGCCAGCAGAGGTTGTAACAGTACTGGATCACCATCTGTGTAAAAGGGGTGATCTGGCATTCTTGGACCATAATGGGAAAGGATGTGTTGGTGTGCCTTTCTTTTAATGTATTTACCAGTAAGCATCTAAAACTTGGACAAAATATGCAAGTAGGACAACAGGAAAAAAACCTTTTAATTAAATACTACTATCCTGCTCTGTTGTTGTGGGTGGGTCATGGAGAGGGGTGAAGTTTGTCTGGGTCCAGCACCAACCTGACAAGGTATCATTCCCAGTACATCACTGATTTAACAATAGGTCTACCAAACTGAGCTGCAATTATACAGCAAAGGTAAAAGGCAGAGTTGATCTGGCTGACAGCAAGTAGTTCACTAGGGAACACCTGACCGGCAGGTTTAGCCCAACTTTGATGTCTGTGCCTGCTCCCATAAATGAAAAAGCCTGAAATGAGTTGTAGATGAAATGAGCTGGAGGTGAAATAGTGATGCATCCTCTACTAGACTCATCATTTCGTTAGGTAGGTGAAACACTGATATGTTGTTGGGAGGAGAATGAGAGATGAGTTAATTCATCAGTGCATAATTCATGCTTTTGACAGAACAAAAGGGGGGGTGGCTGTCTTTCAAAATAGGGCTTGATCATTCATAATTAAGATTTTAAAAAGTATGTATGAGAGGGTACTGAATCTGGAACACTACAGAAGGAGGGTGTGAACACTCAGTTTCTGAATATATTCAAGATGATCATTGAGAGATCTTCAGATTTTAAGGGAGAGAGATTAATGTTATGGAGTGGCTTTATGATAAAAGACCAGCCCCCCCCCCCCCCCCCCACTGATCCCACTGCCCTGCCCTCAGTTGTCCCCAGGACCCCTTGTACTGTGAGTAAGCTGGTCTATGGATTTGTCAACCATTTGAACAGTCTGAAGCTCTCAGCATTATCTTTCATTATCTGTCACTGGCCCCCAATGATAAATAGCGGTGATTAGTAAAGGATTGCTTAAGGGGGTATGTGACTGGAAAGAAAGAGTTTGAAAACCACTGTTTCAGTCGAACATAATTGACTTGTTATCTGCACGGTATCATAATTCCAAAGGAAATGGGCCATTGACAATTTTTCTCAAGCAAAATACTTCAGTAACAATTGGGTCTAGAGCAGTGGTTCTCAACCTTCCCACTCACATACCACCTTAATCACTGACTAATCACAGAGCACCTATGGCTTAGGGATTACTTAAATTAGTATGTGAATGGAAAAAAAAAATTGAAAACTACTGCTATAGATCACTACTTGCAGTAGATTTTCCCACGCTCTTTTATAAATTGTGGGCTTGTGTGTTTTATTCCCACTACAATTTTCCCACAATCTTCTATTAATAGTTGTGTGTTAATAAAAGTACGTTTGATTGCAAACCCTTGTGTCCAAATGCATCTCTCTTGAACCTGACAGTTTCTTAACACAACAATGGCCAGTGTGGGGACCAACAGCGGGCAACCGGGAGAGACTCCTGACAGCCCGCTACCAGCCATTTTTGGGGAAAAAAGCGGGTCTAACGTGCGATCCAGTATGGTGTGCATGACACTAGACGCCGACACTGTTGTGTTACACATCCTGCCTCTTTTGTTCCTGGAATGCTGGCTTGCTGTGTAAAATTACACACTGACCCGGCATTATGCTGGCTTTGTTTGGTTCAGTGTAAACAACCAGAAATATTGTGGGATTTCTGTGTAAAAAGCATAAATGATACATTGGACAGTGAATAACAAATCAGGCAGAGAGTGGTTCTAAATTGCTGTTACATATTTGAAATGTTAAGTAGGCATAACAAACCATACAGTCAATTATCATTTCTATACCTTTTCTTACTTTCAAATGTAATGCAAAAGTCTGGTTCTGAGTCAGTGAGTTGTCATGGAAGAGAAATTGAGGAAGTAATTGTGGAGCTGTGTTTGTAATTGACTGTCCATAACCAGTCTTCCACAAGTTACATTGGGTACAATTTCTCACTATATTAACAAATTAAATGAAGAAATTGTGATGGATTATGATATATTTTATATTGTATATGGATATGTTTTAAGGGATATAAACTGTGGCAGGTTTTTTTGAGTGTAGGTCACAAGAAGATACCAGCACTTCAACACAGATCTCATCTAAAATGCCAGAGCTCTGCTCAAGCCAGACAGTCCAGGCTCCGAATGCCTTTGTAAAAACTTTGAAGAATGCCTATAAGGACTTCTTAAGTAGGTTGTTAATTGGACATGCTGTGGAGTAATGGATTATTGTTTTGGAAAGCAACAGATGAACAGACTCGAAGATTAGGTCCAGTGCCACAGTCTGTCTGAGTGCAGAGTGCTGTTCTAAGAGGGTCATGTGGTTTTTTTTCAGAGAGAGAGAATTCAGTTCTGGGACTGAAACATGACAAGCTTGCAAGCTTGTGGAAAAACCCCAATTTAAAAACAGGTTGTGAGTTCTTAGTTCAGCCTAGTCAAAGCCCTTGTAGTCCGTACAAGAGGAGATGACTGGCTATATAAGGTTTCACTTGAAATAAGGAAAACAAAAAGGAACTCTGTGGTGGCCTGAAAAAAAGAGGTTATCATCTGGAAAACCCTAATGGACCAAGTTTCTTCGGCAAGACACAGAAGTGGCTGATCAGAAGGAATCAGTTGTGGGTGTCCAACAAGAAGCAAATCTCTCTCTCTGAACACAGACAAGAACCTTCCTGAGTGAGAACCATTTACCTTTCAACCACCAAAGCCTGGTAGAATTCATAAATGCTAAATTATGTGCACAGTACAAGAATTGCCTGCGACCAGTGAACTTGGAGGAATGAGAAGTGAGATTGGACTGTGAATTAATGAACTTTTCTAAACTTACTCATACATTACATACACGTGCACTTAGAATTGGAAAGGGGTTAAGCTAATAGTAATATGTTAAAGTATGATCATGTTTTACTGTTTAAAGATAATTAAAAGCAACTTCTGTTTAAGTAACTGTTTGTCTTGGAGAATTTCTATTGCTGCTGGATTTTGGGGTCCTCTGGGCCCATAACAATATAAAGAGTCAAAGATTTAGATTTGTTGATCACATAAAACTGGTACCATCACAAGCACTTTAAATGGTAGAATAAAGTCACCAAGAGATATTAACAAATATAAATCAATGACAAAACTGATAGCTTGAAAATTATTTGCCAAGACCGATACCTTCTCTTGGACATGCAGCACTGTCTTTCAATGAAGAAACACCAGCTCTAAATGCAGCTACTCGAGATCCTAAAAAAACAATAAGTGTCTTAAGCAGTAAAGTGTAGAAACACTGAAAAATGTAAATACAGAACATTATAATGTCGAAGTCAAGTACAGAAATTAATTAAGAGTTCTCCCTCCCAAGAATATATTGACCTTGGAGGGAGATTTATTGACTCAAATTAAATTATAATGCGAGAGTTCAATAACCTGAGTTGTATTCCCTGAAATGTAGAACTGTAAAGGGTAACTTCAAAATGTTTTCAAGTTATTAAGGGAAAATATTAAGAGTATTTGAAATGAAATTGTTTCCACTGGTTGAAAATCTAGGACAAGAATATAGTCAAAAAATTAGAAACAGGGCTTTCAGAAGAGAAAATATCAAAAGATGCTACATGTTCTATGATAGAAAAACCAGCTCGACCCAGGAGAATTGTAATATCAGCCATTGAGAAGCAAAATAGGCCAAAGAGGTAAATTACAGGGGAAAATGAAGATTTTTCTTCCTGATCACATTTAGGTGCTGATCATGAAAATCACCTTACATTTTTCCCATAATGTACCAATTTTTTAGACATAATCTATTTTTTGTGATTTGTTGTCATATTTGAAGTCAACTTCACGCATAACAAAACCATGAAGATCAACATGACATTAAAAATCCATTCGCTTTTGAATTTTTTTCCCCTTCTGATCTTGGTGTAGTCATTGAAGAACATGGCGATAGATTTCACCAGGACATTGTAACAGAAAAGTGGGGTCAGGGCCACAGGAATCAATCCTGGCTGACTTTTGTTGGACACTGACACAAAAGGTATCAGATGCAGAGTACAAATTAAAATCAGTGGCAAAATATTTCTAGATCAGTTGAACTACCACAATGTGTCAGCATCATTCTGCAATTAAACATACTAAATTCAATAAAAGTTAACTTAATGTTTCTCCAATTTCCTACATGATGCAGCAAATCTGAAATTATGTGTGTTCAGCTTGAATTTGTCTATCATGATCCCTATATTTTTTTTTCCAGGAATCAAACCTTTTGAAAAAAAAATTGTTGTCCAGTGTTATCTGCTCCACATCCTGTGTTTCTCTGTGTACCCATTGAGCAGCATTCTCAATCCTTTTACGTAAAAGCACAGAAATGCTGGAGGAACTCAGCAGGTCTCTCAGCATTCAGAAGAAGTAAAGATAATATAACCAAGTTTTTGGGCCTGAGCCCTTCCTCAAGGTTCAAGAACAAAAAGAGGGCAAGCAGTTTAATTAAAAGGTTGTGGAGAAGGGAAGAATGGGCAAGTGAACAGGTACAGACAAACAGAAAAAGAGGTAAAATGGATATGGATCGGACAATTGGCTCTGTGGAATAGATCTGGGAGAAAAAAGAAAAAGGAAAGAGAAGAGAAAGAACGTGTGTGTGTGTGTGTGTGTGTGTGTGTGTGTGTGTGTGTGTGTGTGTGTGTGTGTGTGTGTGTGTGTTTGTGAGAAAGAGGGAGAGCTAGAGGAAAGGAGACATAAGGAATGATGCGGGGCGGGGGGGTGGTGCTAACGGAAACTGATGGAAAGTCGATGTTAATGCTATCAATTTTGAGAGCACCCAAATGGAATATTAGGTGTTGTTCCATCAATTCATGGGTGGTCTCAAGTCTTGCAGTGCATGAGACCATGGACAGACATGTAGACAAGAGAATAGGGCAGGTAATTGAAATGGATTTACACTGGGAGGTCTCCAATATTGCAGCAGACAGAGCTAAGGTGCTTAATGAAGCAATCGCCCCATCTGCATTCAGTCATTCTGATGTAGAGGAAAACACAGCAGGAGCACTCGATGCTGTTGGTGCTCCCTGCGGATTCACAAGTGACTCTGGGGTCTCCAGCTTTTCTGTTTTTCCTGAAATCAGAGTGTCTGCAGTTTCATTTCGGTTGATTCCATGCCTCAATCTTAGTTAGTTGGTCCTAATTTGCTAAGGTTAAAAGTAACATTTGATTCAAGCCTGTCATCAGAAAATTATCCTCTGCTATCTTACAAACCCACCTGAGCCACTGTGGGACAATTATCAAAGATAATTTCAATGCAATAATAATCTGTTACTTTTTGCATGTAACAGATTTCCAATTAGGTTTGCAAAGAGAACCAAGTTTCTTGGACTAATTTTTTCCCTCTATTGGACCTGATCGGCAGTTTACTTACCAATTGGTCACCATTATCCCTATCCATGATAGGCCGAATTAATGCTATTAAGATGATGATCTTACCTAAATTTTTATATATATTTCAAGCTATACCTATTTTTGTTCCTAAATCTTTTTTGATAAGGTCGATTCTAAATTGTCCTCGTATATCTGGCAAAACAAGAATCCTAGATTGGGGAAAAAATATTTACAGAAATCTAAACTAGAGGGAGGGTTGGCATTACCCAACTTTAGAATTTATTACTGGGCAATTAATATTAGTTACTTAAGGTATTGGTTGAATTATTCAGAATTATCTCTAAATCCCCATTGGGTAAATTTAGAAATTAAACCGATACAAAATTTTTCAATTAGCTCTATTTTGGGAGCTGCTCTCCCTTTTACTCTTACTAAATTATATAAACAAATTGATAATCCAATGGCTAAACATACACTACGTATATGGTTTCAATTCCGGAGATTTTTTGGCCTAAGTCATTTTATCTTGGAAACTCCTATTGTACTAAATTTCCTTTTTCATCCCTCTCTAATTGATCAAGCTTATTTACTCTGGAAAGTTAAAGGTATAACATGCTTTTCGGATTTATTCTTGGATAACTCTTTCATGTCATTTGAACAATTATCCATGAAATATGATTTACCTCGATCTCATTTCTTTCGATATTTGCAGATTAGGAGTTTCTTAGTTTCGACTTTACCCTCTTTTCCCAATCGGGAGACTACGACTGTTTTAGAGGATATACTATATTCAAAATTCCCTCCAAAAGGTGTGATAACTAAATTATATAATATAATTACAAAAATAAATTCTGGGACTTTTGAAAAGTTTAAAAATGATTGGGAAAGAGAACTCAACCTTCATATTTCTAATGAAAATTGGAATAAAATTCTGCGACTGGTAAACTCTTCTTCTCTATGTGCAAAACATTCACTAATACAGTTTAAAGTTGTTCATAGAGCTCATATGTCTAAAGATAAACTCCATCGCTTTTATTCTCATATCGATCCTATATGTGATAAATGTCAATTGGAAATAGCTTCCCTTACACATATGTTTTGGTCCTGTCCCTCTTTACAGAATTATTGGAAGGAAATTTTTTCCATTATATCTACTGTTTTGAATATTGATTTACAACCACATCCCATTACTGCAATTTTTGGATTACCTATGATAGATTTGACTTATTTATCTCTTCCTGCGGATCGTATGATTGCTTTTCTTACACTAATGGCTAGAAGATCTATACTATTAAATTGGAAAGAGGTAAATCCTCCCACTGTTTTCCAATGGTTTACCCAAACCATACTATGTTTAAATTTAGAGAAAATTAGAAACTCTGTCTATGAATCCCCTTCTAAGTTTGAGTTAACCTGGCGACCATTTATTCAATATTTTCATTTGTGGTGAGTTGATCTGGCTCTGTTTTCTTTCTATGATTATGTATGATAATTGGGCTGTAAGATGAGATCGGAGTGATCGGCATGGTTTAGCTATATCTGTAGGTTCTTTTTAAAGTTTTTTTTTAAGTTTTTTTTAAATTCAGATTTGTTTTTTCTTCTTTTTTGGGGTTTTTTTTCTCTTTTTTTCATATATTGTTATTAATTATATCTTTTTTTTTTAGAGATAGTTCACACCCTAAACTGATCAAATTTTTTTTTATGATATATTTTTATTCTGTAATATTATTGTTTAATATCTCTGTATTAATTCATTACTTACTATGTATTTTTTTTATATCTCTTTGAACTGTATGTGTTTATAAATTATAATAATAATAAAAAGATTGAAAAAGAAAAAAAAAGTTTCTGGCAAGAATGAGAAACTTAAGAACATTTATTAATAAAAAGAAGTATTAAAATTGTATTAAAGAAGCTGTCAAGACTAGACACCCATAAATCCTTCTTCCTTCTACACATTACAGAGTTTTCAAATAGGTGGTGATAAAGTTGGTGAATCCTCTAGTTATCATCATCCAATATTCTGTATATTTGGGAATTATCCCAATGGGTTGGAGAGTAGCAAACGTGAACTTTCTGTTTCAGAAAGGAAGGAGAGAGAAAACATGGAGCAACTAAACTGTTACCCTAATAATAGTGGTAGGGGAAATGCTGGAAACTGTTCACGATATATATAAATAATCTGGAAGAGTGGAGAGGGCGTAGTCACTCTAAATTTGCTAATAACACTAAATTGAGTGGAAAAACAAATTGTGCATGGGATATGGAGAGTCTGCAGGGAGTTAATATATAGGTTAAGTGAGTGGACAAGAGTTTGGCAGATGGAGTACAATGTTGTTAAATGGGAAGTTATCCATTTTGGCTAACCTCAATCGCTGACTTCATTCAAAAAAGAAATTGGAAGATGCCTGGATATTAAGGTAATGAAGGGAAGTAGGGATAGAGTAAAAAAAATGGGAATGAAGTAGAAGATTAATTGTGAACTTGATGAATAGCAAAACAGGTTTGAAGAGCCAAATAATCTGTTCCTAATCCTATTTAATTTGCTCTTAATTTTTCATGCAAATTGCCCAAGAAAGGACAAGCACTTAGAACATTATCATATACAATCAAAAGGAACTCCAACTGTACAACAGTAGTTAGAGATATGTGGGTGGAGAAATACGAAGTTAAGGTCATGGTGTTGGGGTGGATGTATTTTAAACTCTCAGCAAAAGATAGGATCTGGGCAGGAAATTAAGTTAGTAAGTTACCAACACCAACTCACCAGAATATTTCCCAGTCAAAGCTTTGTGTAACCTGCCTTTAGAGAATGATTCCATGAAATATTGCAATTTTTCCCTAATATTTTGCAGCAATTTAAATGTAGGAACAATTGGTTACAGTTAGTGTTTTTAATTGCATTGAATGTGGGTTGGGAGAACTTTTTCACAATACTATGACACTCTCCACCCCACTCCCAAATCAGCTTCCCACCTTCTGCACCAACAGAGATATTTCAGAACTGCATTTCTCTGACTCATTACTTCCATTCTTAACATGCCCATAATTTCCTGTTGACCAATAACCATTTCCAACATTGGCTGTTGTGAACTATCCAACAGAAATCAGCATAAGGGGAAAACCAAGAAATGTTGCAAAAAGATTTTCAGCATGTTGCTAATTGTCACAATCTTGCATTTACAGCACTTCCAAGTTCCTTCTCTTCCCACTCTCTGCAATCCTTGACCCTCTCCACCTTCCCTTCTCCAACCCTGGAGTTACAGAATATGTGGCCCTTTTGACAGAATATGTTGTGCTTTATATTGTACATAGATATGATTTTGGGAGATAAAGTGTGGCAGGTTTTTTTTAGTGCACATCACAGACAAACACTTCAAAACAGATCTCATTTAAAATACTGCAGCTCTGCTCAAGCTAGACTGGCCAGCTCCGAATGCCTTTGGAAAAGCTTTGGGGTGTACCCATGGGACTTCACTAATGGTTTGTTGTTTTGAAAGCAACAGATGAAAGAACTCGGAGGATTAGGTTTGGAGCAGCAGTCTGTCTGAATGGAGGTCGCTGTACTAAGAGGGTCATGTGGTTTTGCAAGCAGAGAGAGTAAAACAGACTTTTCTCTGAGACACAGCGAAAGAGTGAGAATTCAGTTCTGCAGTTTTTACCATTCAGCTGCAACAGCTGGGAGTAGAACAGGACAAGCTGAGAAGCTTGTGGAAAGACCCCAATTTGAAGATGGGTTGTGAGTGCTTAGTTCAGCCTGATCAAAGCCCTTGTGGTCCATACAAGAGGAGATGGCTGGCTATATAAGGTTTCACTTGAAATAAAGGAAACAAAATGGAACTCTGTGGTGACCTGAAGAAAGAAGTTATCATCTGGAAAACCCTGATGGGGCAAGTTTCTTCAGCAAGACACTGACATGGATGATTAGAAGGGATCAATTTGTATCCAGCAAACAAAAAATCTCTCTCTGAACACTGACAAGAACCTTCCTGAGCAGTAACCATTTACCTTTCAAGCACCAAAGCCTGGTGGAATTCATAAATGCTAAATTCTGTGCACAGTATAAGAATTGCCTGCAACCAGTGAATTTGGAGGAATGAGAAGTGAGATTGGATTGTGAATTAAAGAACTTTTCTAAACTTACTCATACATACATACATGTGCATTTAGAATTAGAAAGGGTTAAGTTAGGTTAAGTAAGTTAATAATGATAAGTTAAATTTTCTTATGTTTTCATGTTTTAGAGATAATTAAAAACAACTTTTGTTTAAGTAACCATTTGTCATGATGAATGTCTATTGCTGCTGGTTTTTGGGGTCCTCTGGGCTCGCAACACTCTGTTTCCATGCTGCAGGTGTCGCAGCATGGCTGTCCCTCCATAAAGAATTGGTAGCTTGCTTATATTTTGTATCTGTCATCAAGGTACAAAAAAAGTTAAAGCAAATTTATAACTTCAAGGTAAATTCGGCAAATCATAACATTCCTATTCTCATTGTAATTGTATTTAATAGATTTTTAAGCGAAAATCAAACAAAGAGGAGAAATGGCTACGAAGACACAAAGGAAAATCTAAGAGCACGTCGCAACACTCAGGTGCCAATGTAAATATATTGCAAAATATTATACATGTCTTGCAAAGTAAGCTGCTTAAACACATCCTGCCTTAATTTCAAAAAAGTTTGCCAAGAGAGACAGTTCTATGCAATCATGGGCTGGCACCTGTAGCTAACAGCTTAGTAAGGTTCACTGGTTAACGAACCTCAATGTTGCAAAACAGATGCTTTTTAAATAGTTCTGTAAGAAACACTTAGCATGAAGGGGCCACAGAGATACTGCTGTCTGATCATTTTAAAATCATAGCCTGTTTAATTACCTTGCTATGAACTCCATTCTCAGTTATCAGTCAAGCTGTTTTCCATTTAATGCAACCTTTTATGGGCACCAATGTTAAAGTGCTGATAAAAGTATTGCATATATAATTGCACATAATTAAGTGGTTTAACATAATTATAGTGATAAAACATGATGCTAAATACCTATCTATCCCTCTTATTTAATTTTATGTTATAATAGTAATGGGTTATTGGGTATCTCAGCCAAAGTTATGTATGATCTCCCAGTTACAAAGGACAGGAAAATAACATACTGGAAAATTGGAACAATGGGATCATGCACAGTGGCGGATTAACTAGCACCTAGGCCCTAGGCTGAGCTTTAGTAAGACACACCCCCCCCCCCCCCGACCTTGCCCCCCTGCCCCATGGCCCCCACCCTTCATTGAATAGTGAAATTGTTCCATTTATTAGCCTTTACGCACGATGATGCCCTCACATATTCTAAATTTATCCATCGGGTCTGTGCTGGGAATACACCAATTGGGTGTTTGGTTGAAGGAGGGGAGGAAAAAGTTCATTAAAATCAAACAAAACTTTACCTGATAGAAACCATCTGCGAGCACCAAATAATTTGAAAAGACTGGTATTTACAAAAGAATAAATAAATTTAGTTCTAATAAATCAGTCTCAGTACAAAATAACACAGGAGAGGGAGAGTCTTTTTTTTAAAGTAAACCTCCAATTAGTGATATTGCTCAAGCGAAGCATTGATTGAAAGGTAGCATTGGGACCAGCAGAGCCCGGACTGATAGATGGGACCAAGTCCCTGCTGCCGATTGACAGGTGAACGCGGTACTTCCGTGAGCCTTGACAGGTGGACCCAGGACTAGTGCGAACCCATATTGACAAGTGGTTATATTAGTGTCCCAGTGGTTATGACCTTATGGGTCCCCAGGCTTCAGTCTACTCAGCCTAATGGTTAATCTACCAATGGTCATACATAGCAGGAGCCTTAAAATCATCAAAAGCTTGAAAATAAAAAAGAAAGCAAATCCAATATTTAGTGCTGATTCCACCACCAAATAGAAATACAAGTTAATCTTCCAAGTGGATATTCTCTGATAGACCCACTTCAATTCATCTTTATTTGGATAACATTGCCAAAGTTGTGACAAGTCTCTGAATTTCAGATTTGTGTTCCAAAGATTTTTGTCCACATTGTCTATTTATCATGAATGGGACACAAATCAAGCAAATTTCTTTCATCATCTACTCATGTTCTTTATTTCTGCCAAGATTTTAACTCCAAATACTAAATCTTCCTGTAAAATGTTAAAGACTTTTCTAAAGATGTCATCGAAAGAATATTTCTCCTTTCATTTCGACAAGTTTCCATCAACTGCAATTTCAATGCTCATTACTCCATTCCATAGCTTCTTGTTATTCTCCTAAACTTAAGCGACTCTTGCTCCTCATGGATCCAATCGCCTCTCTACCAATACTAACATCCACTCACCTGAGATCTGATACACTTCACACCAGCTATTCCAACATTATCAGCAACTTCATTAAACATATCAAGCAAATGTTGACAATATGGACCCTTTCAAACAGGTGAAGATTATTTTCAACCTGACCCAAGAAACTGGTAGATCAAACCTGTCCTCAGATCTCATCGCTTTGGTTGGTTATAAAGAGAATGAGAAAGTAAGGGCTGTGGGAATTTGAAACTTCTTTTCCTTTCTATAACATCATTCAGAATCTCTGACCATCGAATCTACACCAACAAATAACACTGGACAACAATTTTTTTTCAAATGGTATGCTTCCTAAAATAAAATTGGGGATAACAATGGACAACTTCAAGCTGAAAACAAAGATAATTTCAGATTTGCTCTATCACATAGGAAGCTGGAGAAACATTAAATTAACTTCTATGTCTAATCACATAATGATGCTGACACATTGCATTAGTCCAACTGACCTAAAAATGTTTTACCACTGATATTTGTTTGTTCTCGGCATCTGATGTCTCTCATTTCAGTGTCTAACAAAAGTCAATCAGCATTGATGGATTCCAGTTGCCCCGATACCACTTTTCATTGGTCACAATATCTTGGTGAAATCTTTCACCATGTTCGTCATTGGCTGCACCAAGATCAGCAGAGATCAAACACAGAAAATAAATTTTCAACAATATGTTGCACTTCATGGATTTGTATGCTTGAAGTAAACTTAAAATATGACAATAAATCATAAAAATAGATTCATCTCAAGAACGGCATGTGATAGGAACTTTTTAACATGATATTCATGATCAGCAGCCAAAAATCCATAAAATATACCCAAAAGTGTTCAGGAAGGGAAATCTTCTTTGTCCAGTGTAATATGCTGCAGAACGCTCTTAAGCCCCATTTCTCTCTCACCTACTTTTACCTGCCCTGGCCTCCAATACTTAAGTGGCTGCCACCAATTTCCAATTCAGTGTACTCTTCTAAGTCAACGAGACATTAAACACCACCCACAGTATTTAATTAAACTTCTGCTTGAATCGAGCAAATAACTTTGCCAACAATAACTTTCCCTCATCTACCCATTCACCTGAAATCACGTTATGTGGATATAAATAGGTTTTAAATTATTTCAAAGGTAAATCTCATTGAAACTTTCAGTGTTAGGGTAGTTAGCATCCCTGTTTCACTAAACCTCGGACCAACGAGAAAGCATCAGCTGTTAACATGCTAATGGCGATCTTTTAAATTGTCTCAATCTAGATCTAGGATTCCAGATCAGTCTTTTCTTTTTGCCTTTTCCTGTGGATAATTCCTTATTGTCTGTATCACCCTCATGACAGCCATCACCTCAAGGCTTTCTGAAGTGCAGATAAGCAGGCATAAATCAAACACAATGTAAGTATTCATGAACTGAATTCTTTAGGGGGAAGATGAGAGGACAACATTAATCATACATATGACTGACAGAAGTTTAGATTTTCCATGGCATATTTGTGAACTGGTAAATATCCAAGTTTCTGCCAGTGATTATCAGTTGAGATTCTCCATATGCTTCTGAGATTTGGATGACCTACAGCAAGTAGCTCAAAGCACTGAAAAGATAGCAGCAGGATACTGTCTCAACAAAATCTTCCAAATCCAGTGGAGAGATTAGTGTCCTCTCTTGAGCCTGCATTCCGAGCATTGAGCTCTTGTGCAGTCAACTCCATTATGCAGGCCAAATTGCTGACAATATGCCTGGAGAGATTTCCAAGTGAAAAGAAGAAAGGTTTCAAGGATGTTCTCAAAGCCTTGTTGAAAATGCAATATCTCCCACTGATTTTTTTGGAAGTCTTGGCCTCAGAAAGCTCAAACATGAAAAAGGACAATTTGAGGTGGGACTATATAATAAGAATGTACAGAAACTGCACAAATTTGCTCCACAAATTACACACCCTTCCACCTTATGCGGGCAAGAATCTCCAATTGCCTCTTTGGCTCATCTGTCATCTCAAAACCCACAGAACCAAGTTGGAATTAAATCAACCTCAATCCCAAGTGATCGATCATCTTAAGGAGGAAAAAAAAACACAGACGACATCAGACTATGCATAAGGAGTTCAGCATGACCCTTGGCTAACAGCAAACATGGTATAAATAACACTGAGAAGTTCCGCAACCAATGGATCAAAGCACAAACAAGTAATTGGATAAAGAATAAAAACAGTTACCATTTTCTGATCCTCCGTCCAAATATATTGCCTGCCCACTGCATATTTCCAGCATTTTCTGCTTTTATTTCAGATGTTTAGCATCTTCAAAATGTTGTTTTTTCAGTAAGATAAGAGCTTCATGAGCTCCCCTAACTTCAATAAGAACAGAACCCAGCAGACAAAATTCAAAGTTAGTGTGTCTACAACCTTCTTCAGCAAAAATACCAGTTGGACGATTCATCTCATTCTCCTGAGGTTCACATTATCTCATAAAACTGTCTGCAGCCAATTCACATTTTGAGTTTCCAAGAAATAGCTGAGAGCACAGGACATAGCTTAGACTCTGCAGCCTAACAATATCCCGGCCACAGGCTGAAGATGCACTTCAGGACTATGAGAGGACAGGTACTGCTCATGTTGCATTCCAAAAAATGGGGAGGTGCGAATAGGGACAGAAAGTGCACCAGGGAGTTGTCAGATCTCCAGGATTTAACCAACAGGCTAGAAATCAGCACCGACCACCCACTGAAAGGGACTAACCATATAAATTATATGGCTGCTAGAGCAAATTAGAGACTAAATATTCTGCACCGAGTAGTTCACTTGCTAAATCCTCAATACATTTACACCATTTGCAGAGACATGAAAGAAGTGCGATGGACAATACTTCACCTGCCTAGAGAAATGCAACTCCAACAATGTTGAAGTAGTTCAGCACAATCCAAGATATTGCTGATTATTGACTGGCACAATATTGAACATTGAACATTTATTTGACTGGCATAACATTGAACAACTACTCTCTCTGGCACTGGTAGCTCATGGATTCAACATCTGTACACTATAGACCAGCAACCTATCAGGGCTTTCAGAGGATCGGGTGAATCCCCTGTCTGGAACCTTGTGGACTGTGGAGGATCACGTGATCTCCCTGTCTGGAACCTTGTGGATTGTGGAGGATCACGTAATCTCCCTGTCTGGAACCTTGTGGATTGTGGAGGATCACGTGATCTCCCTGTCTGGAACCTTGTGGACTGTGGAGGATCACGTGATCTCCCTGTCTGGAACCTTGTGGACTGTGGAGGATCACGTGATCTCCCTGTCTGGAACCTAGTTGGAGGTTGCATTACCTGCCAATCAAGATTGGACTCCAGCCACCAATTAGTGCTCACCTTACTGCTGACTCATTTGAATGATGCTGCATCATCATTGGCCAGATGGCCAGCACAGATCAATATAAAGCCCAACATGTGTAATGTTTTGTTCTCTCCCTGCTCCTTGATACTGACTATGAACGGTGCTCTACACCAGGTCACTCAACTGTGGACATCGTTAAAGGAGTTGTTGGTAAGGTGTGCACTACACTTAGACAGGGACAGTAGTATTATTTGGCAGTACTTAGCAATGAGGTGCCCCACCCACCCTGCATTCCCCCAAACCCTCCCACCACCACCAGGTGGTACAGGGAACTGGGAGTGTGTGTTTAAGTCTCTGTCTGTGACATGCAGGAGGGTGTAGTAGAGTAAGCAGCCACTGGAATTGAGCTTGCTTACACCATTATAGTTTTTGACTCATACCATGTAGAAGATAAGCGGCCACCGGTATCAGAGTCCATCCAATATGAATGCCTGTATAGCTATTAACTCGATGCTGTCGACAGCATCGAGTCCACGCTTATGAAGATCCAGCTGCGCTGGATGGGTCACGTCTCCAGAATGGAGGACCATCGCCTTCCCAAGATCGTATTATATGGCGAGCTCTCCACTGGCCACCGTGACAGAGGTGCACCAAAGAAAAGGTACAAGGACTGCCTAAAGAAATCTCTTGGTGCCTGCTACATTGACCACCGCCAGTGGGCTGATAACGCCTCAAACCGTGCATCTTGGCGCCTCACAGTTTGGCGGGCAGCAACCTCCTTTGAAGAAGACCGCAGAGCCCACCTCACTGACAAAAGGCAAAGGAGGAAAAACCCAACACCCAACCCCAACCAACCAATTTTCCCTTGCAACCGCTGCAATCGTGTCTGCCTGTCCCGCATCGGACTTGTCAGCCACAAACGAGCCTGCAGCTGACGTGGACTTTTTACCCCCTCCATAAATCTTCGTCCGCGAAGCCAAGCCAAAGAAGAAGATAGCTATTAAGTAATAAGAATGATTAAATATTGTGTGCTGCCTTCCCTTGTTTGATTCCCATATGTACAATGAAGTTACATTTGATTGTGATAGTTGTGTCCAGACTTGTCTCTCTGAGAAGCCCCCCAAATCTGATACTTTCCCCAACATTAGCATTTCATTAGACTGGGATTCCACCACCAAGGAGAACAAGGACATTGGGCACATTGGAATTCCAGAAAAGTGTACATTATCACAAGGATTGCATTCGACTTGAGATGGTGGTTCACTATCATTTTCTCAAAGAGAATTAGGGATGCACAATAAATGCTCACCTTGACTTTAATGACCGATCCCAGGTCGGAATAAACTTAAGGTTTTTCCATGTACTATCACCAATGACCTGGGCAATGCTCACTGTAGCAATGAAACAGCGAAGCACTATTGGCAATGATTAACATTGGAAGAACATGATTGTGTAATCGATTTTAACAAGAAAAATTATGGCATTATTTAATCAACTGGTTTTGCACTTCTATTTAATCTGTTTGCTGTTAAAAAGCAGAAATAAAATGGGGCTTTCACATGTAATGCTGTGCCAAAGTGCAGGAATAAAACATATACTTAACTTTCTTTGACATCCAAATAAAAAGTTGATAGAGTGAGGGATTATAATGAGAATATTTACTGTTCATATTTTCTCTTACTGATAGGAGACCTATAAACAAAATGCGTCATACCTGGGATCACAAAATGTCAGTGCTGTAATAAGGTATGAAGCATCACAGTAATACTTAAGTAGCAAAAGTGGAGGGATAGAATTTTAAGTTCAACATTTTCCACTGACAGGCTTCTGTTCCATTTATGCAGGATGATCTAAAGCTCCATTATACTCCACAGTGCTCTCATTTTCAATTGATAAAAGACATGGAAACTACATTCTAAATAGTCTCATCTATCTACATCTCTGGTGGGAAGTATTTGCTGTCACACTATTTTCACTTTATTATGGCCCCCACGCATATAGTGGGTGGACATAGAGTAATCAGATACATTCATTAAGTGAGCTCTATTGGTTCCTGTTATGATTGGTTCAGTAGTCAGTCACTATTCCAATTTGGGGGGAAAAAATCTGCTCTGATTGATCTGCTAATGAGAAATTATGTGGGAACATTCAGGAAATAAAATAGACATTAAAAGAGACATATGCTCATTGTGATTTTCCTCTTGGTTTATTGTTTACTGATTCCATGAATAACCTTTAGTTAGGAGAAAATGAAAACAAAAAGATGTGGAATTTCTCACTGCATTCTTTGTATTGGCTTCAATGTTTAAGATAAAGAAACATTTTTCTTTTATTTGCCCTTGTGCTCCACAGTTTTAAATTTGTAATCAAACAATTCATATGAAAGTGCACATTCCAGATTTTATTCAATGGTAATTGTGTACATTTTGGTTTGACCATGCAGAAATTGCAACATTTTTTTAAAATATATAGTCCTCTCATTTCAGGGCATTATAATATTTGGGACATAACAATGGTATGTATATTAATGTAGTCAATGGAGGACCATCACCTTCCCAAGATCGTGTTCTATGGCGAGCTCTCCACTGGCCACCGAGACAGAGGTGCACCAAAGAAGAGGTACAAGGACTGCTTAAAGAAATCTCTTGGTGCCTGCTACATTGACCACCGCCAGTGGGCTGATATCGCCTCCATCTTGGCGCCTCACAGTTCGGCGGGCAGCAACCTCCTTTGAAGAAGACCGCAGAGCCAACCTCACTGACAAAAGACAAAAAACACCCAACCCCAACCCACCAATTTTCCCTTGCAACCACTGCAACCGTGTCTGCCTGTCCCGCATCGGACTTGTCAGTCACCAACGAGCCTGCAGCAGACATGGACATACCCCTCCATAAATCTTCGTCCGCGAAGCCAAGCCAAAGAAAAGAACATAGAACAATACAGCATAGTTCAAGCTTTTCAACCTCAATGTTGTGCTGACCCATATATTCCTTCCTAAAAAAATCCAAACCCTCCTTAACCCATAACCCTCTATTTTTCTTTCATCCATGTCTCTGTCTCAGAGTCTCTTAAAAATGTTTTAGCTACCACTGCCATCCCTGTCAAGACATTCCAGGCTCCCACCACTCTCTGTGTAAAAAAAAACTTACCCCTAATGGTTCCCATAAACTTCCCTCCCTTCACTTTGTATGTATGTCCTCTGGTGTTTGCTGATCCTGCCCTAGGAAACAGGTGCTGGCTGTCCACCCTATATACACCTCTCATAATCTTGTAGCTTGCTATCAAGTCTCCCATCATCCTTCTCCAGTGAAATATCAAGATAGAGAAATGATATTATGAGTTGCGGTGCAGAAGGCACGGCAAAATCAGACTCAAATGATGGTTCAAAATAACAGTGTTTTTCTATGCGGATTTGAGTCAAGAAATTATTAAAAGGCACAGATAATTTAATTCAGCTAAAGAAGAGTTGTGGCGAAAGGGTTACAAGTTTGTCTTTTGTTACCCAGCTGTACTTAAAAGTTTTTTATGGAAATTTTCAGTCTCAATTTTTTTGAAAATGATCATGATGCATTATTTTTTGCTAATTCGTTGCCAGATTTGAGAGGAAATGGTCAGTCACCATTATTGTCACCAAAAAGGAGGGTTAAGTGGAAATGGGAATGGAAAGAATGGGAAACGCGGAAAGAATGGAAAGAAGGTTGAATTGACGCAAAGTCTTCTTGATATTGAAGACCTGGAACAATCATTGGGATTGGAATCACTGGGTTGAATATGTCTTAATAATTACTTTGTGAAAATCTGATTGGGGGGGAGGTGGATGACTCTGAGACCTGATAGTCATTTGCTACTAGTGGGTTGTACTACACTCAGATTTTTAGAGAGTTACTATTTTTTATTAGTTTACTGAGGGGAAGTTTATATATTTTTTGGTTTTGTGGTATTTTTATATAGGGGAGGGTTTAGAATATTTAGGGGATTAGGAAGGGGAGTAATATTTTATAGTAGAATTTTAACTGAAATGTCTAATTTGAATTTTCCAACTTTTAATGTCCAGGGATTGAATAATCCTATTAAGCGTAAATGGGTATTGGCTTTTATTAAAAAAAATGTAAGTCGATATTGCTTTTTTGCAAGAGACACATTTGACTGTAAAAGAACATATGAAATTGAAGAGAGATTGGGTTGGTCATGTATTTTTTTCTTCTTTCAATTCCAAGGCGAGATGTGTAGCGATTTTAATTCATAAGAAATTACCGTTTGAATTAGGATCCTTTGAAGGTAATGCAGGGAGGGTTTTGAGGTTGAATTGTAAAATTTTTGCTGAATCATGGACTTTGTTAAATATCTATGCACCTAATATGGATGATGAAAGGTTTATATTGGAGGCTTTTTTCTTGTTAAATCAGGCCAAGGAAAATATTTTGGTTGGGGGAGATTTTAACTGTGTTTTAGATCCTTTGATGGATAGGTCTCCAAACAGTATAAGGAAATCAAAGATGGCAATACAAATAGGGGCCTTGATGAAAGATTTGAATTTAATTGATATTGGAGGAGAGTAAATTCTACAGAGAAAGATTTCTCCTTTCATTCATTTAGACATGATTAATTTTCTAGAATATATATTTTTTGGTATCGGCACATTTACAAGGTAGAGTACTCCAAGTCGAATATAAAAGCTGGGTCATATCAAATCATTCTATGTTGTTTCTCTCTTGTGCAAGTTCGGAAGTGGTGTAATTGTCTTATAGATGGTAGCTTAATCCAATGCTATTAAAGAAAACAGAATTTGTTACTTTTGTTAAGAAACAGATTGCTTTATTTCTGGCTGAGAATATTAATACAGTAAGTTGTACTTTTGTATTATGGGATGCTTTGAAAGCATATTTGCTTGGACAAATTATTAGTTATACTATGAAAGTTTAAAGACAATATGTGGCGGAAAGCTTAACATTGGAGAAACAAATTACAGAGTTGGAAAAGGAATTTCAGAAAGATGTTACAGGAGATTTTTTAAAAAAAGGCAGCTTTAGCGAAACTGAAACCACATTATAATACACTGCAAACCTATCAGTATGAGCATTTAATCAATTGATCTAAGCAACATTGTTATGAATTAGGTGAGAGGTCTCATAAGGTGTGAGCATGGCAATTAAAAACAGAACAGACATTGCAAATGATTAATGCTGTTTAAAAGAATTCAATAGATACCTATAAACCTCAAGAAATTAATGACCAGTTTTACTCATTTTATCAACAATTATATACTTCTGAGGGAAAGCAAGAAGCTGGTTCTATTGATTCTTATTTATCTAAATTAAATTTACCTGTTTTAGGAGAGGAGGAGGTTAGGGAATTAGAAGCTCCATTTACAGATTTCGAGAATAAAGAAGCTATACAAGAGATGCTGAATGGGAAGGAACTGGGGGATGATGGATTTTCAGCTGAATTTTATAAAGTATTTTATGAAGATTTTTCCTCGGTACTTGGAGATGTTCTACAGCAAATAACTGAGGATCAGGTGTTACCGGAATCTTGATTGAGTGTTACGGGAATCTTGATTGAGTGATAAAATTACTGTGATTTTAAAGAAAGATAGGGATTCATTGAAAGTATCTTCATATAGGCCTATTTCTTTACTAAATGTAGATCATAAAATTATGGTGAAAGTATTAGCGAATAGACTTGCAAAATATTTACCTCAGTTGATACATGTAGATCAAACAGGTTTTATTAAGAATAGAAATGCATCTGATAACATTCTTAGATTGATCACATTGGTCAATGCATCTAGACAGCAATCCAACCACCCAATGGAAAAAGCTTTTGATAGGGTTGAATGGAATTTATTATTTAAGGTGTTAGAGAAGTTTAATTTTGGCCCTTATTTTACTGGTTGAGTTAAAGCTTTAGATAAAAACCCAATTGCTAGGGTGGTGACAAATGGTCAAACTTCTTTGCCATTTAAATTAACATGGTCAACTCGACAAGGTTATCCCTTATCACCAGCCTTGTTTGCATTGGCTATTGAACCGTTAGCTCAGACAATATGACAGAATGATAAGATTAAAGGGATGAGAATTGCAGATGATGAATATAAGATTAATTTATTTGCAGATGATGTGTTGGTCTATTTGACAGAACCGGAGCAGTCTTTGAAATATTTTCAAGATTGCTTGCTGAAATTTGGGGAATTATCTGAATAAAAGGTAAATTGGGATGAGTGAAATATTACTAATATTCAGAATATTAAAATATTAAAATATTATAAAATTGAAATGGTCGGATAGAATTAAATATTTGGGAGTAATAGTAAATGCAAATTACCAATCTTTATATAAATTAAATTATGTTCCTTTATTAAAAAAGGATTAAAATGGATTTGATTAAATGGAAAGAACTTCTGTTAATGTTAATTGGTCAAGTAAGTTGTATTAAAATGAATATTTTTCCTTGAATCCAATATTTGTTTCAGTCAATACCTTGTTTACTTTCCAAGAGTTTCTTTCAAGATTTGAATAGCATGGTACGGGAATTTTTATGGAAAGAGAAATTAGCACGAGTAGCTTTACATAAACTTACATGGAAATATGCATTGAGTGGTCTTCAATTAGCCCATTTTCAAAATTATTATGAAGCAGCTCAGTTGAAATTTGTTAGTAGATTGATGGATATGGACCAACCTCCAAGTTGGGCGAAGATGGAAATGGCTTGTATTTCTGAAGTTGAGGTACATCAGTTCATATTTAAATGGAATATGAATTTATTGTGGGAATATAATATGCCAGTATTAAAACACTTGTTAAAGATATGGAGTAAAAGAAATATACCATAATCAACTTATTCCCTTTTCAATGTTTAATAATCATTTAAAAAGATGGAATTCTAAGGGTATAAAGATAGTTTAGGACTGTTTTGAAGAAGGCCAGTCTCTTTCTTTTAATCAATTGAGGGAGAAATTTGATATATCTGTAAATTCTTTATTTGTGTACTAGCAACTCAGAGCTTTGATAAAAGATAATTATGGTAAAGAGATGAATTTACCTATGTTGACGAACTTTGAGTCTTTGATTTCCTCTATACCAAAGTAAGGTTATATTTCGGATAGGTATCAATTGTTACAAGATAGTATGGATAAACTGGAATGGGAGAAATCCAGGATTAAATGGGAAAGTGATTTAACTTATATTTTTCCTGAAGACAATTGAGAGGTTATGTGTCACGGCAGTGTAACTAAATTGACGAATGTAAGATATGGAATGATTAATTATAATTTTTTACATCAGTTATATTTGACTCCAGAAAAATTGAAAAAATATGGGTTTAGCAATTCGGACTCTTGTTTTTGATGTGGACAATGTAATGGAACTTTTTTATATGCTGTTTGGTCTTGTGTTAAAGTACAACCATTTTGGGAAGGAATTAGATTGGTCTTGGAAAAATTATTTAAGATTAAATTACCACTAGACCCATCGATTTTTTTTGTTGGGCTATATGGTTTCTTTGAAGGGACTGGATTATGAGATCCAAGTTCAGAATATAATGAGATCAGCTGCAATTATGTTGTTCACTCAAATTCCATGTATAAACCTATGCACAATTAGTTTGTGTGTCATCTTTGCGGTTGTTCAATTTGAATGGTTGAGCCCCATAACAATTTTGTCTTTTCAGAGTGTCTTTGTCAATTTAACATTTCGTAGGAAACAGGACACAAATTTGACATCACACCACATAAGGTACGTGGAGGGATGATTTTAAAAAGAGCATTTCTGACAGGTTGGTTTGAAGAAGGGTGATGTAAGGAAGTTTCCTGAGGAAATTCCAGAGCTCAGAGCAGAGAATGTTAAAAGTGAAGCAAACAATAGTGAAATTTAGGTTATAAAATTAGGATTTTATGAAAAACAATGATGTGAGGAACTTAAAAGCAAGGAACTTCAGGTGTTGGAAATTGAAAATAAAACAAAAGTAGTATGCAAATTGCTTAGCAGAAACAGTTATTTTTTTCCAGGTTAATGACCATTCTTATGAATGCAAGCCTCAACCCAATTTTCATCTCTCTGCTTGCTGATCATTTCCAGAATTTTCTGTTTAAATTTTGTAATCTGAAAGAGCCGGAGAAGGTCCAAAGACTGGAAGAAGAATGGAAAAAAACAAGTCACCAATGCATCTTGACTTTTTAAAAAATTTATTCAGCCTATGAGTCTGCACATAAACATTAATTTGAATGTTGGTGAAATTGCTATAAAATAATAGTGAATTAAACAGAGGACCAACAATGAATATTTACATTTGACTTGACTTTGTGGTCAATATTAAGTTAAACTGGCATATAGGTGATAAAATATTGCCTTCTGAACCACGTCAGTTTATGGGTTTGATTTACATTGAGACTGGCTTGATCTATTTATATTCTGGACATCTAAAGCCCCTTTCACACTTGCCAGTGATCCCAGGAATTGAACACCAAGTGGCAAGTGAGAAAGCAAAATCTGCTCAACGCCGGCGTCAGATGACATGGTCTCACGCCGGTGATTTCCGGCCTCGGCCCTCAGTACAATCCCCGGCATCTGCCCATGCCAGCGTTGAGATGAGGCAAGTGTGAAATGGGTAGCAACGTTGCAGGCAGTTCCGATTAAAGGTAGAACAGTCCAAATGCCGGGGATAAACCCTTGCAAGTGTGAAAGCATTCAGTGTCCCGGTTAGGAGTGGTCTAGTGTGAAAGACCAAACTCCCATTCCTATCCTGGGACACTTAACGACTGATTTACTAGGAAGCAGTGTGAAAGGGGCTTAATATCACTTGGATCCTGGGTGAGCTAGCCAATTGAGTTCATGATTGGTTTGGTGGAAGGAATCAGAGGGAGATAGTAGAGGGTGTTTTTTCCTAATTGGAGGCCTGTGACTATTGATGTGCCACAGGGATCTATGCTGGGCCCACTGTTGCCTTGTCACCTTGTCAATTATTTGGACGACAATGCACTTAACATGATTAGCAAGTTTGCAGAAGGCACCAGCATTCCTGGTCTAGTGAGTAAAATTACCTAAGTGTACAACAGGACCTAGGAAGATCAAACTACAGATATATTACCTTCTATGAACGTTGCGAGACTGACTGAGCTCCTCCAACATTTTTGTGCTTTGAACTCAATCA
The DNA here is from genome assembly GCF_036971445.1 of Narcine bancroftii. NCBI lineage: Eukaryota > Metazoa > Chordata > Chondrichthyes > Torpediniformes > Narcinidae > Narcine > Narcine bancroftii. The sequence goes on from NC_091469.1 coordinate 298,547,537, forward strand.
CAGCGTCTTGAGACTTTTGTGTTTCACTACAGGATCCCTGAATCAGAATCAGAATTTTTTTATCATCATGAACAAATCATGAAATTTTGTGTTTTGTGGAAGCACCACAACTCAAACATACATATTATAACCCTTTTACAATATTAATATTAAAATATAAAATAAATTAATAATAGCAATAGGGCACAAAAAGTAAGGCAGTTTCTTTGGTTCATTGATTATGCAGGAATCTGATGGCAGCAGGGAAGAAGCTGTCCTTGTGCCACTGAGTGCTCATCTTTAGGCTCCTGTACTTTTTTTCCTGATGGTAGCAGAGTGGCCTGGGTGGTGGCGGTCTTTGAGGATAGAGGCTGCTTTTTTAAAACACCACAGATGTCCTCAATGGAGTGAAATCTGGTGCCTGTGATGTCACAGGCTGTTAACAACCCTCTGGAGGTTATTCTTATCCTAAGAGTTGGCGCCTCCATACAAGCCAGGATGCCCTCCAAGGTACACTTCTTGAAGTTTATAAGAGTCTTCAGTGATATACTGAATCTCCTCAGAAACCTCAAAGTATAGCCATTGGCGAACCTTCTTTGTGATTGCATCACATGGAGGCTCCAGGACATACCCTCGAAGATGTTGACATCCAGAAATTTTAAGTTTTTGACCCACTGTACTATTGAGCCCTCGATGTTCCCCTGACTTTCTCCTGAAGTACACAGTCATCTCTACAGTTTTGTTAATGTTGAGCGCAAGGTTGTTGGTGTGACACCACTCAAAGAGCTGAACTATCTCCCTCCTATACACTTCCTCATTGTCATTTGAGATTCTGCTGACAACTGTGGTGTCATCGGCAAACTTGTAGATAGCATTGGAAGTCTTCCTGGCCACACAGTCATGGATGAAATAATGAGTAGAGCAGTGGGGTAAGCATGTATCCTTGGGGTGCACCTGTGTTGATAATCAGTGAGGAGGAGAAGTTGCTTCCAATTCGTTCTGACTCTGGTCTTCTGATGAGAAAGTTAAGGATCCAGTGCAGAGGTGGGGTAGAGAGGACTAGAGCTTGTAGCTTCTTGACCAGCACTGAAGGAATAATGAAGAGCAGCCGTATGTATGAATTGCTGTTTTTGAGGTGATCCAGAGCTGAGTGGAGAGTCAGTGAAACTCCATGTGGTGTGGGGTGATTGTGAAGATAGGCAAATTGCAGTAACTCCAGATCTTTGCTTAGGTGCCTGTCAATTCCAACTACGACCAGCCTCTCAAAGCAATTAATCACATTAGAAGTTAGTGCTACTGAGTGGTTTAGTTGGCCAAATTATTGCAATGAATTTTAGGTCTTGGAGAGTGTTGTGGAACAGCAAGTCTTAGGGATTATGGTATATAGTTCCCTGAAAGTAGTGGCACAGGTTGACAGAGTGGTGAAGATGATGTTTGTCATACTTGCATATTTTGGTCAAGGCACTGAATACAGGAGTTGGGATGTTATGTTACAATTGTACAAGATGTTGGTGAGACCATATTAAAAGTATTGTGGGTAGTTCTGATCATCCAGCTGAGGGAAGGATGTCAGTAAAGAGAATAGGGTGCAGAAAAGAATCACAGGAATATTACTGTGAATTGAAAGCATAAGGGGACCTGGATCAGTTGGAAAGTTGGGTGGAGCAGTGGCAGATATATTCTCATCTAGATGTGTGAGATGATGCACTCAGAGAAATCATATTTAGGTAGTACATCTAGAGTGGTACATCTGGAAAGGACAGTTGGAGCATTGATGTACAGAGAGAGTCTTTTGGGGGAAAATCCATCGTTTGACAGATGTAGTGGTGAGGAAGCCATTTGGTATGCTTGCATTCATAGGCAATGAGTTGGGATATCATGTTGCAGCTATATATAAAAAAAAATTGCTTTGACTGCACTCCAGCAGAGTAATCAACTTTGTGGATGACACAACAGTAGTTGGCCTCAACAGAAACAATGAAGAGGTGGAAAATCTTGTGATATGGTATGAGAATAACAACCTGAGTCACTACCGGGACAAGATAAAGGAGACCATTGTGGATTTCAGGAGGGTCAGGGATGACTAACCTGTGCTACACATTAATAACTTGGAAGTGGAGAGACTAGAGAATTTCCTCAGAATCCACTTAAGTGACCTATCCTGGACACATAACATTTCCTAAGTGAAACACAAGTCTGCAGGCACTGTGATTGTAGAAAAAAAAAACACACTAATGCTGGAGGAACTCAGCCAGTTTTTTCAGCATCCCTAGGAGAAAAGATATATTGCCGACGTATCATTCCTGAGCCCTTCTTCAAGATTGCTTTTTCCTTGAGGAAGGGCTCAGGCCTGAAATGTCAGCAATATATCTTTGTCTCCTATGGATGCTGAAAAGACCAGCTGAGTTCTTCCAGTATTTCGGTATGTTTTAACACAACATTTTCTCACTTGTCAGGAAGGTACAACAGTGACTGTACTTGCTGAGAAGATTGAGACAGGCAAGACAACTGCGACATTCCTGTCAACCTTCTACAGGAGCTCTGTTGCTCTATCAAGAGCATCCTGGCCAGTTGCATCACAGTGTGGTATGGTTACTGTAGAGCAGTAGTTTTTAAACTTTTTCTTTCCACTCACATACCACCTTAAGTAATCCCTATGCCAAAGGGATTAAATAAAGTGGTATGTGAGTGGAAAGAAAAAGTTTGAAAACCACTGTTTTAATCGTACTCAATTGGCTTGTTATGTGCATGGTTTCATAACTCCAAATAAAATGGGCCAATGAAAATTTTACTCAAGCAAAATATTTTAGTAATAATTGGGTCTAGAACAGTGGTTCTCAACCTTTTTTCCACACTCACACACCTTTTTAAGTAATCCCTTACTTATCACAGAGCAACTATGGCATAGGAATTAGTAAATCTACCGGGCCGTAAGAGCAGCAGAGAGGATCACTGGTGTCTCCTTACCCCCATTAACATGATTTACTGAGATCATTGTTTGAAGAGGGCGTACAAAATCATTGAGGACCCTTACCACTCTGTAAACAGCATCTTCTAGCTACTCCTGTCAAGAAAGAGATACTGGAGTCAGAACCACCAGGATGAGAAATATCTTCTTCCCTTGGACAGTGAGAATGCGGAACAACTAAATGAACTGCTCAAACCAACTCTCCGAGACTCTACAATTTATTAAACAATATTTATTTATTTTTATCTATGCACTGTATATTGTACTGTACTGCATATGTATTGTTTGCCTGTCTGTGTGTTATGTCTGGTTGTGTGTTTCCATGTTTTGAACTGAGAATCTGTTTCGCCAGACTGTACTTGTACAATTGAATGATAATGAACTTAGAGTGGTGTACAGTGCTAGTCACCATACTACAGAAAAGAGATCATAGCGGTAGAGAGAGTACAAAAGAGATTTGCCATGATGTTGCTTGGAATGTAGGGCTGCAGTTACAAGCAGAGATTAAATAAGATGGATTCATTTTTGCTCGGAGGCTGAAGTTTCTAAATTCATGAGGGGTATAGGTATGATAATCAGAATCTTTTCCATCAAGGCAAGGTAGTCTAGAACTAGAGAGCACATGTTTAAGGTGGGAGGGGAGAAATTGAAAGGGGATCTGAAGAGTAAGATTTTCACAGAAGATTATCTGAAATGTACTGCCAAAGGAGGTGGTCAAAGCTGATGCAATTACGATGTTTAGAAGGCATAAGGACAGATATTTTGATCAGAAAGGTGTGGAGGGGTAGAGGCCTATTGCAGCAAATGGGATTTATATAGAAAGGCATGGTGGATGGTATGGATGATGTGCACTGAAATACCCATTTCTCTGGTGTACAGTTCTATGCTTGTGCATTAAACAAAGTAAAATCTCAGTTCCACATGACTTGAATGAACTTTCAAACCTTTAAATCTTCCTTTCTGCTGGTGTTTTGAAATGTGCAGAAAATCCATTTGTTGCAGGTCTTTGTCTCAGGCTGCAGGCTTTTGAAATATGACCTCTTGACATTTGAAATACTTTGATGTTCTCGACTTGTACGTAAGGTAAGCAATGGCCTTTGCAATGACAGAAACTGACCGAGCTGATTTTGCCAGCCCACTTTAGTCTTGAGAGTGACTAAATTTAAAGAGCTGGAGGTCACTTTTAAGAAGAGGTTAAACATGTTCTGTAAAGTTCTTTATGGGGTTTCTCGGATATAAAGGAGACCAAAGCATAATCAGCAAAGAATGATGTACATATAAATGGGTGCCTCCTGTAGAAGTGCTGTAAACATATCAGATGAATGTGTTGATCTTATACCTTTTGCTCCAGACCAACTGATCTCCCTCCATAACTGCACGTTTATACTGTGTTTCATTTGTTGTGCTATGTCTTCTTTGGCTTGGCTTCGCGGACGAAGATTTATGGAGGGGGTAAAAAGTCCACGTCAGCTGCAGGCTCGTTTGTGGCTGACAAGTCCGATGCGGGACAGGCAGACACGATTGCAGCGGTTGCAAGGGAAAATTGGTTGGTTGGGGTTGGGTGTTGGGTTTTTCCTCCTTTGCCTTTTGTCAGTGAGGTGGGCTCTGCGGTCTTCTTCAAAGGAGGTTGCTGCCCGCCAAACTGTGAGGCGCCAAGATGCACGGTTTGAGGCGTTATCAGCCCACTGGTGGTGGTCAATGTGGCAGGCACCAAGAGATTTCTTTAGGCAGTCCTTGTACCTTTTCTTTGGTGCACCTCTGTCACGGTGGCCAGTGGAGAGCTCGCCATATAACACAATCTTGGGAAGGCGATGGTCCTCCATTCTGGAGACGTGACCCATCCAGCGCAGTTGGATCTTCAGCAGCGTGGACTCGATGCTGTCGACCTCTGCCATCTCGAGTACTTCGACGTTAGGGGTGTAAGCGCTCCAATGGATGTTGAGGATGGAGCGGAGACAACGCTGGTGGAGGAACTGGACTGCTCACAAAACAACTTCTATCACTGTATCTTAGAGCATATGAAAATAAACTTAAACTTGAAAGTGAAGAAAAAATGAGCCAGGATATCACAGAGAGAAAAGCCCACGCAAATTGCTTAAAGACAACAGAAGTAGGATATTTTTTCAGTGGTGGGATTGGAATGAAAGAGGAAGCTGGAGTGAAATATGGTTCATTCTGGAGGTGTGCAGGGTACAAGGTGGTTATGAGATTATTCCTGGCATCGTTCTTTAATAGAGGGGAAGGGATGAGGGCAGAAGAACTACCAACATGTAGAACTTTATCAGGGGCCCAGTCACGGAAAACTTCTTGGGTAAGGAAAAAAAAGCATCTGCTAGGCTGTATTATCAGTGAAGAGGCCATGCAGAGAAAATAGAAGGTAACAGAGTACTAACTAGGTGTAAGTGTTTGAGAAGAAAATAATTATTTTAGCTGAAGCTGCCTACATTTAAATTTAATTAATTAAAGAAAGGGTCAAGCATCTGACCTTCAACTTTATTTGAAAAATCTAACACCAGTGGTCTGAGTTTTAAAAATAACTTTGCTCAAAATGTGTATTTGGTACTTTTATCCTTGTCTCTGGAATAGACATCCCTCATTTGCAAGAGGAGATGCCATATTCCTTCCCTGATGAGAAGGTGTCTGGAAGCATCATTTTCAATGTGCCACACACAGAAGTTGAAGGGAGTGGGTGGAGAGATTGAAAAAAATGCCAGAACCAATTTAAACAATCTGCCAACTAGATTTTTCCTTTACAGAAGGGACATTTATGAGAACAAGTAACTGTGACAGGTCACAGTGTTGTTTATTTGTTATTCAGAAGTCTCATCCTGCAAAAGGCACACATTGGAATGATACCATGTCTGAAGAGCTCGCGAATACTCTGTCTCAAAACAAATTCTGTTGAACTCTTCTGTGTCATTCTGTAGAAGTTATTGATTGCAAGTGTCTGCGCTATTTTGCTCTTGGTGGTTTATATATAACGGTAATATTCTGGAGCACGAATTGAATAATTGTGCAGGCAAAATTGCACTGGCTGAGAAAAAAATGGTAATTTTGGTTTGCTACATACATAATATAGATTGAATTTCTCATTAAAAGAGAGAAGCCTAATGCAAGTTAATGCTATTCAACAGAACATTTTATTTACAGTAAAACTAAATATAAATTTACACTAAAGAGCATAAGTCATGAAGTCAACTTCTAATAGTGAAAGCTAGAGGGACTTTCTAATGAACCACTTGTCAAGGTCTTGACATAATTTTGCAAATAGTCATCTGTATATTTTTGCTTTGACTTCAAGGAAGCAGTGAAATAAAATTAGAAATATTTGAAAGAGATCTATTTTGCAGATGACACGTTGGAAGGGCTAAAATGCATCTCTCTCATTAGTAATTAGAAATATTTGAAAGAGACCTATTTTGCAGATGACACGTTGGAAGGGCTAAAATGCATCTCTCTCATTAGTAATTAGAAGTAATTTTTAATAAGTTGTGTTGGAAAAACTACTATTATCACTCGGCTTTAATGGACCCCATTCAGCCAATCCAATGGAACATTCTTTCAGCTAATTGATGGTTCCTTGTGGGCAAAATCCTTTTGAAATACTTTCATTAGAACAGACTGTGTAGTATCGCACTCCTCATTCACGTCCTTTGTGAAAATGATAACGGTTAGGAAGTAGTTGTGTAGTTCTCCTGAGTGGCTTCAGATAACAATGATTAAATCAGCAGTTTTAATGCTTTGAAAGTGTTCACTGTTACTGTGTAATAATTTGTTATTTAAAGCTTAAGTAGATTTTTTTCATGAGTTAAGTGTGACTACGTTCAAGTGGAAGGTAATATTTTAGCAGTTTCAACTTCCAGTTTGCTTGGAATTCTGCAGAAGTTATACAGAGAAAAAAAATAAAAAAGAATTTAGGAATTAATATAGAAAAAGAGTAAATGGGCTCTTGATGGTTGGTGTGGACTCGTGGGGCTGCAGGGCCTAATACTGTGCTGTATTTCTCTATTTGAAAGCCTGATCCCAAATAGGTTTGTTCCTTAAAAGACCATTTGTGCTGAGATGCCAAATTTTGTCTGCAATCTTGTAATTTCTACACCCTTGACTGCTTTACTTACTTTTTAAGAACGAATTGTTGAATTGGCTTCCACCACTTTTTCCATGTCGAATGTTCAATAATTCTGAACAAAAATATAAATCATTATCTCTGCTCTAGATCTTTTGGCTGAGATTTTAAATTGCTGGCCCTAATTACTAACCTACTCACCTGAAGAATGGTTATTATATCTACAATCTAGAACAAAATTTATCTGCAACTTAGAATAATTTGTACATATTTTCTGACTTTTCCTCATCAGTCGGGTAACTTGTATTTAGGAACATCCTGGCAATTCTGCTCTAAATATATGTGGCTCAGATCTATCCACAATGTTCATCCAAGACCAAATCCAGCATCCATTAAGATCTTACTCAACATGTTTGGTTTGAAATCCTGTGCTGCTCTTTGCAACTGTGTTAACCATACACTTTTCAGTATTAGCAGATGATACTATCTTTAAAAGTGTCATTCCAAATTCACTGACTTTCCAGACTAGGTGGGCATGTTTTGGGGTTGTAGTGACCTATGGTTCTGTGGTAGAGGTGACTCGTGACATGGAAGAAGAATCAACACTCCATTTAGGTAAGATAAACGAGAGTATTTATGCATTGCTACAGCTTATCACCATCCAACCTTCACCCGTGGACCAGCACTGGAAAAATCAGCAGGTAAAATAGTTGCAGAAGATGCCAAAAATGCCAATGTTTAATGTTTTTAACAGCAGAAGATATGAAGTTTCTAAATGCCATTCCAGCCATCTGGTTATCTCACTGTAACAAGTAACTCAGATCAAATTTGCTTCAAGTTCATACTGTTGAACAGAAATGTTCGGTGCAGTTGAAAGGCAACATTAAATCTCCAAATCAGTTAAGATTAGATTTGTGTACTGCATCTTCTGGTTCATGTATTTTGGACATTCCATTTATCATACAGGTTAGCACCACAGGGATGGGTCATTGCTTGCAGCATCGACATTATCGTTCCAATATCTATGTTGCTGTTATGTGTTTACAAGAAGACTATCACTGTCTGAAAGAAGCCTGTGCTTGATGTTTTAAAATTTGCTCTATATGTTACACAATAAGCCTACAGCTACTACGTTTAAACCATTGGAACATTTTTTTGAGTGACACACAAAAGTCTGCAGATGCTGTTACCCCTTTTACAGTGCCATTGAAAGACAGGAATTAACCACTTTTTAACCACTTCACTTTCCTGCGTTCATTGCCTTCACACAGGCTGGGGGATCATTTTCATCCCAGTAATTACCCGGCAAGGTAGGTAGTATCTGGGCCAATGTGTTTTGGCTTTTCTTGGTTCAGTGTGAACGACCAGACCTGGCTTTAAACATGGGTTGTTCACATGCCAATTAAGTGGGATCTCTGTGTAAAAGAGGTATGAGATTGTAGTAAAAACACACCAAAATGCTGGTGTTTGCACCCAGTCTTTTCAGCAACCATAGAAGACAAAGATATATGGTCAATGTCTAGGGCTTGAGGCCTTCTTCAAGGAATAGAATGAGCCAGAAGCAGGAAATCTCAGAATCCCAAGACAATGCTGGCTGGGGGAGGAAACTTCTTTTGTGCTTTTTATAAAGCACAACTGTGGATCTTGTTTACTGATCAATCCTGCTCTTTGCAGCATTTCATTGCTTTGTAAATGGGGGTATGTTACAGCACTGACTAATACAAACTAATTATCTACTGATATTGATCCCAAGGCACGTTCAAATAATTCATCTTTCTTTGGATTGTTTTGATAAAACTCTTAAACACTTTTGCATTGAGGGTTTTTCTCTCCATAAGCTATTGGAACAATGGAAAAAAAAATGTTTTTTTAATCAAATGATGAGCATTATAAACAAATGAAAATAAAAACAGAATGGTATGGAAATACTCAGCAGATCTGGCAGAGGGAACAGAGTTAACATTTTAGGTTCATGATCTTTCACAACAACTGGAAAATGTTAGAAATTAAAAATATTTTCTTTCAAAAAAAATTTTTACGATACGGATAGACAAAAGTGAAAAAAAACAAGTTAGTGGATGTGATAGGATGGTGAACAAGGCCATTGGCTTCGGTAGTGACAAAAAGTGGAAACTGACCCAAGACCAAATACACTGGGCTGGTTTGCTTAAAAAAAAATCAAAAGAGCTCAAGGCCATCAGTGCTAAAAAAAAAGTGATAAATCAAAAGAAAGTAGATTTGGGGCAACCAATTTGGTGGAATATATCCTTCTAAACCACTTCAGTGAAAATAAATTTACAACAAAAAAGGGAAGAACCTCCCACACATTTTTGCACTTGACTGGATGGGATTGGTATAATAAACTGATATGCTTTGGACCCCCAATTCAGATACACATACCTTTCTATTCTCCCCACCACCATTGCTCCTGACTCCGCAACCCATCTTCCATTTGTTGAAGCTCAACCCTTACTAGCAGTGTCACAATCTCTTACCAGTGTTACGTCTCAGACCAGCAGCAATATGTATTACATACATATTCATCAAGAGAAGATATTCAGTCTCAGACAGCAAACTGCAAGTCATCAGCTGCTTGATTCATGGGATGGGAAAGCTATCTTCTTTTGGAGGTTGAGTAGAATGGACCTATATTCTCAGTAGTTTAGATTTAGAGATAAACTAATGGCAATTCCTTACCTGCCTAATGGCCATACTTTGTCTAACTTACGGCAGACAGAAGGTAATTTTGAGAAATATTACATGTTCTGTACCTCAAAGGAGTCTTGAATTTTGAACTTACTGAAATGAGCAAGGGTATGAGAGAAATTCAAAAGATGTTGAGGTCTTTTACAATGTAAACTCCAAACATAGATTAGTCTTAGCATAGTTTGAATTGAGATGTGCAGATATTTCTTCACTTAAAGGATTGAAAATTTTTTGGAATTCTCATCCCAAGTGGGATCTCAGGATTGTCAAGGATACTCAGGGCTGTAAATAGTAGGTTTCTGGATATTAAGGCTGTAGAACAGCAGTTTATCAACCTTTTCTTTCCACTCACATACCACCTTAAGTAAACCCTTAATAACTGCAGAGCACCTATGGCATACTACCCTGTGGTTAATAAGGAATTGCTTAAGGTGGTATATGAGTAGAAAGAAAAAGGTTGAGAAGCACTGACTTATATCATACTCTAAACTGTCATTTTATTATTTTGTATCTTAGCAGCTATTCCAGCACTATCTAAAACTAAACTTTGCAATTCACTTCTTAAAAGTCTCCATGTTCCTTTTTCTTCTAAGACTCCCAAATACCAACTCTTACTAAACTCTGTCTCATCAGCTCTCAGAATTCTATGGTACAATTTCAAATTTTGTTTGATTGCTCGTGTGAACCACCAAAAAAGTTCTATATGCTGAAGGTTACTGTATAACAGAAAGTTGTTGGTTAGTAAGGGATTACTTAAGATAGTATGTTGGTGAAGAAAAAGGTTGAGAACCACCAGTATAGAAGGATTTCAGATTTGGACAGACTGTGAAGGTGAAAATTTTGTGAATTGTGTGGGAGATTGTTTATGGTTACAGCAGCATAAAGATTGGATGGAAAGCTGGGCAGAGCATTGGCAGGTGGAATTTAACCCTGACAAATGCAAGGGGTAGTAGAACAAATACTGTAAATGGTAGTGCACCAAGGATAATTGATAAGCAGAGAGACCCAAGGGTCCACTCCATAGTTCCATGAAAAAGGGCAACCAAGATTGATATAGCAGTGAAAAAGTTATGACGGGGTAAGCAAACTGGTCATGGGTGGAGATTTCCCCTGGCTGGGTTGTACTTAGGAGTGAGTTGAGGAGAAGCCTTTGATTCACCATCTTCTGAATGTGTGGATTTCTCAACCACAAGGGCACAGGAGGACAAGTAATTTAATACATGAAAGATAGAGGTATAGATTTCTAGACATTAAAAGGATGGAGCGGAAATATGGTATTTAGATCGTATCAGCCATGATTGTACAGAATGGAAGAGCAGGTTCAAAAGGCTGAAGATCTTATTCTTGCCCCTGGTTTACTTTTTATTGATGTTTGATGCATGCGTCAATCTGATCTTTCTATATCTGAATGTATTCAGAGCACATGAAACAAAAAGAACCATTACCCATTGTGTCATGAAAATCTGTATCCTCTTGTAGATGGCAAGCACAAAAGGGCACAGTTTGATTCCGTGGTTGACTAAGCCCTATCCAACTTTGACTTTCTTCACCTACCATTTCCCCCTTCGCTGTCTCTTATAATGAATACACATATCTGCTATTGTGATGCACCATCAGCCTACTGAGTCTGACTCATCCTACTTGCTGGCCTGCCATTTGTTCTGGAATTATGAGCTGAAGAACTCCTTAATTTTATTGAACCAGACTTGTCACCTCCAGAATTGTACATAGCCATAAGTAGGACAGCAAGCAGTGAAGAATGCATTGATCTGAGATTAGGAGAAATCAACCAAAATATGCACTGTATGACCAATTCGTCAGCTTAATTCATCAGCTCAATTCATCAGGCCTCAGTATCTATTATTGATAGGGCTTCTAAAATGACATTACCAAACAGGGAACAGTGTAAAAATACATGCAGGTAAACTACTTATGCTTGAGCTTTGTAATTTTGAGTATACAAATTATTTTATATATTTATTACAAGTTCTCCACTTCCCCCATTCAAAAGAACAATTTTAATTTGATTTTTTTGTATTGGATTTGGAATATAGATTTTTTTTGTACAGTGAAAACATTACGCCCTGAAGAAAAGGTTAGTTGCAGCTTCAAACTCCCTTTTACCATATTCATTTAACCAATAATTCAGAAGATGGTTCCCACTAGGCTAATATGACCTTTCCTTTTCCCACAAGTCCCACGTTTATGGTCTTGCTGAATCTGATTGGTCCATTAATGCCAAATTATAACTATCTTGGAACTGTTCCAAGCCTATTTTAATAACCATGAAAGGAAGAAAGCATGTGCTTTGGTTTAATGATTTAACAATGGTTCATGAAGAATAAAAATGTTCTGAAGCCTTACCAATTAATGATATCTCTGTCATTAAATCAACTCCAGATATCTGTAAGAGTGTAATTGGATCACTGGGAAAAACAAAATTTTAACAGCCCAGAAGAATAACAATTTAAAAGAAAAACATATAATGAAGAGTTAAATTAATTCCCTCAGCTCACCCAAATTTATTTATATAAAAAAAACACAATTTAATCCCAGTAAGTTAAAGTGACACACTAATGTCACGAGGTTTGAAAGTTAAAGGTTCAAGCCCCGTGGCAAACAATTTCTATCCTAATCTCGCTTTAAAAGATAGTAGCTTGGAGATGGTATATTGTTAGGGATGACTCTTCAGATAATATACTGACTGAACACTAAATGCTTTTATATCTTCAAAGCTATCCCAACCTAGGCATTAGGATTTTAATAGGTTTGTTGCCTTCAGAAGGCATGTCATTCAGTAAAATTGTTTAAGAACACCATACAACTCTATCAAAAACAAAGTGGCTGGGATTCCTGGCAGATAAATGGTAAAAAGACCTGAGGCAAAGTTCACCTATATCATTACTTGTGAGTTGGAAGAAACACAAGTCTTTGCAGGACTTCTGTCCTAATTCCTTTAAAATCTTGAGATCTTAGGCTTTCTATTCTCCCCACCGCCATTGCTCCTGACTCCGCAACCCATCTTCCATTTGCTGAAGCTCAACCCTTACTAGCAGTGTAACAATCTCTTACTTATCAGTGTTACACCTCAGACCAGCAGCAATAGAAACTTGCCAAGATAGTGTCATTTTTAAAACACTATTTTTATTACTAATTGCTAATAGTATAACACCTTAAGTAATTTAACCCCCACTATGTGCAAATAGACGTACGTGTGTGTGTGTGTGTGTGTGTGTGTGTGTGTGAGTGAGAGATAACCAAAACCATTGCAGCTTATGAACTATTCTGGAAAGTCATTCCAAAGTCAGTCTTAGAAATTCGGTGTTGACATGAAGACTCGTAAACTGATGCAAAGAAGTAATCATGAAGAAGGTGGGAGAGACTGAGTGACCAGACTGCCAAAAACTCACAAATCCATGTCCTTTCAGATGAGTGTTCCCCTTTTCCTTTCATAGGGGAATGGAAACATGTAATTTCCACAAAGCTTCTAAAACCCAGGCATGGTCAATCAAAGTGATCTTTCCTTCGGTCATGGTGTGGTTCGATAATTCCTGACAAGGAGAATCAAACAAGTTATCCATCACCACACAGAGCCTCTCCAGCACTGTGTTCCTTCAGATAGCTGCTGCTCACAATGTGGTTTTCCTTTCAGTGGCCATTTTCACAAAGTGTGCTGGTCCTTTAATGTTTTTCACTCACATAACTCTCTCCACCTGTCCCTGGAAAAGCAACACATTTCCTCTCTTCTTTTCAAAAGTAGCAAAGTTGGTACATGCTGTATGAGTGGTTGCCACCCCAGACTCTTCAAAGCTGTGCATGCTTGCAGCTTCATTTGTTAACCCTTAAAGTGACAGTCACATTAAAATGAAATGGGAGCTCCATCAGCTGCTGTCCACCCAACATGCATTGACCCTATCAATCTGGCAAAGATGGAAGGGTATATTTCATATCACCAGCACTTGTGGCTACTTTGACCAGGTTCTTCTATGCATCGTACCTACCCCTGTGATACACTCTGTGGTCTTCTGAAATGAGTAAGATGCAGTTGAAGCCAACATTAGTTCTAGAAGTAAAAACAACATTCACCAGAACTCGAGGTGCAGAACCTGCTCTCTGTATGTTCTGACTCACATATGAAGGTGCCAGTGAAATGATGTAGGCCTTAACAATGCTTTGACTTCATGTTCATGCAAAAGGTGAGGGTACATTCATCATTTCCAATTCAAGTATTTGGGAAGCATGATTGGCATAGTGATTAGCGCAACGCCTTTACAACACTAGCAATTGGGTTTGACTCCTGCGCTGTCTGTAATGAGTTTGTGTGTTCTCCTCGTGTCTACGTGGATTTTCCCCAGGGGCTCTGGTTTCTTCCCACTATTCGAAACGTACTGTGGGTTGAAGGTCAATTGGGTATAATTGGGCAGTACAGACTCGTGGGCCAAAATAGCCTGTTACCAGCTGTATGCCTATATTTAAAATAATTTTAAAATTTAAATTTAAAAAAATGTAAATACCTCTGCTTTTGCAACGCAGCCTATTGAGTGTGAAACGCAAAATCATAGGAACTATAGCTGGCATGAGATTTTCCTCTGTGAGCTGTCCAACATCAATAATCACTTTGGGTTCTGCCTGATCCATGCGGTGTGCATTAAACCAAAATTGCGGTTATAAATCACTCAAATCAACATCAGTGGGCATCTTTGAGCCATTGCCTGGAGCAGTTCACACAATGATACGCCTATGGAGCTGGCTTCTTACTCCATTGATGCTCGCTCTAAAAGAAAATATGGTTCATGATTTGAAAGTGGCATGGTGTCTACCTCATCTGCACATAACCTTAGAGTCCTGCTCAACCCTTGTTTTTATGATGGCAAGTTTGAGCATGAATCACTTTCTATCCAGCCCTCATTGATCTACAACATCCAGTCTTTCAACTGGTAGATATGTAAGGGGCGGCACAACATCGTGGACCTAAGGGCATGTAATGTTCTAAATTCTATGTTCTGACATCCCCTTCTGTTTTTCATGAACACATTGTCCAAGTGAGGGTTTTCTGATTATACCTGCTGAAATCAATTTTTCACTTCCTCTAATTATTAAATGTTGTATTCTGGGTGGCAGACAATGTGGTAATTAGTAACTTTACAGATAAATCTCATGTTTAGTCATTCTCACATTTCAAATATCGTTGGTTACTGGGACCATATTGCATCCCTGTGCACCATTATGTCTCTAAATGCTTCAAGTAACACTGGACAATGAAGATTTTGCTTCCTGAACACTTTGGGGTGTATCTTGTGGATTTTGGGTTGCTAATCACAAAAACCATCTCAAAACTTTCCTATCGCATATCATTTTTGTGATTTCCTGTCATATTTTAAGTCTACCTCAAGCGTACAAAACCATGAAATGCAACATGTCGTTGAAAATTCATCTTCTGCATTTGCACTTCGACGTCTTCCCTGCTGATCTGGGTGCAGTCAGTGACGAATCTAGTGAAAGGCTTCACCAGGACATTGCGACCATGGAAAAGCAGTATCGGAGCAACTGGAATCCATCAATACTAGCCGACTATTGTTGGACACGAACACAAGAGACGTCAGATGCTGAGTACAAATGAAAATCAGCGCCAAATATTTTTGGTCAGTTGAACAAATGCAAACATTTTGAAAAATTTGTAGTCCAGTGTAATCAGTAATAATTTATAGTAAACTTTGCTCACAGCAAACTACAACCCATCAATCATATTGCTCCTTTAATAGTTTTCAACAATCCCACTTTCCATCATGTTGTACCAGTTTTTACATAATCTTTCATCAGGCCAATGGATAAAATACTATCGATACCTTTAACTTTTATAATTGTCAGTATTCTTTTGCACATCCATTTCAGGTCTGTAAGAGAAAACTCACTTTGTAGGAACACAAAAAAATAGAAACCTTTCACCCTGCTCTGCTATTCAAGAAGATCATGACTGATTCTTTACATTATGCTAACTTTGTGTCAAATACTTTAATTTCTTTAAAGTCCAAAGATCTCTTCATCTCTGTGTTGTATATTTAAAACAGAATTTTAGAGCCTCCTTGGTGGAGAATTCCTCTGTCCTCTTGATGAAGAAATGTTCTCATCTAAATCTTGAATGGCTGACACCTTATTTGGGACTATGATCTCTGATTCTGGCCACACCAGCTGGAAGAATCATCTCTATATGCATCGTGTCAAACCCTGTAAAGTATTTTAAACATTTATAAAGCAGTATATTCATGTCTTTTTTTTTTTGCTTATCAGTCTTGTACATGGCCTCATCAATGAAGCTAGTATTTTGGGCTTTTCTTGATGTCTGAAAAGAAAAAAAATACATGCACAATGTTGGAGTAGTCGAATTTCCTTTCTTTCCTGGTGTGCAAGTGTTTGGCATATTGGTGAATTTAAGCATCAGGCCTGATTGGCCACCTCTTTACATGTGATAGTAGCAGATTTCCCATTCCTGGACTTCAGAATCTAATCATTGAGGTCATAACCATCATTGACCAGATGGAACCTTTGAGCTATGAATAAATTAGTGGTGGAGCAAAGAGAGATTTGGACTTTATTAAATTTGTAAACATAAATTCGTGGTCAACTTTTTGTCTGGTTTGCTTACCCCTTCACAATTCACTAATTCTTAATGGTAAATTACAACTAATTTAACTTAAATTAATATATAAGGGGTAATTGCAGTATTCTTCTGTTCTCACATGCAAAACTACATGGTGTGCAAATAGAATGAGCTATTCAAAATATTCCATATATTTATATTCTCATGGAGTATTGACATTTACTGCTACAACCTCTTTATTAGGTTTTAAAACCATGCCAACCAACACCTGTTCATGTCTGCTGGAGAATTTATCTTGTTAAACTAATGCTGAAATGTAAATGCAGACTTTCACTAGATTCATGATTACATTGACCAAGATTGATATGGTAAGGCTGATCCTCCCATCCACAGTCATCTCAATATAGCTAACTGAAAGTAACTAGGGCCTCCATGTTGGCCTGGGAGGTTACATACAACTTGCCAGTGAATTTGATGGATTTCTGGAGTCAGCTTTGACAGTTCGTATTAGATGTACTTACCAATTCTTTGAATAACAGTTGCTCATCTACTATCGTGTTCTTAATATTGTTTACTTATCAATTCATACTTTATATCTGCTCATCTCCAGTTTAAATGGCAATTGCTTAATCTAGAATCAAGATGCACACTTTCATTTATTCTATGAGGGGAAATAATCTTTCAGCATATACCCTGGTAAGCCTCCTTAGAATCTTATATTTCTATATGATCACCTGTCAATTTTATGAATTGAACTTGATAACATTTTGTCATAATGAAACCCTTTATCCCTAATGGCTAAAAATGAACACAATACCCTAGATGTGTCCACACCTATTCACCCTGTTCAATTATTGCTACACTTTCCCACTTTTACACTTTATTCCTCGAGCAATAAAGGCTGGCAATCTATTTGTCTTCCTAATTACTTGCTGTGCCAATATCCTACCTTTAATACATGTGTACATACCAACTAGTACATATGCAAGGACACACAGATCCCTCTGTGAAACAACACTCTGCTATCTGCATTATACAACCTAGTCTGTAATATAACCCCTTATATTTACAGAACTGTTTTATTTCAATGCAAAATCTTTGATTAGCCAGTGTTTGAAATCACTGAGGAAAGTTTTGTCACTGTCAACCAATTCTTCCTCGTATGTACCTCTGAGCATTGATAGATGAAGGAAAAGTGTATTAATCAGCCATTTAGAAGTGAGAAATAAAAATATCCTGGCTGCATTTGCCAGTATCAGAAGAGTTCTTGCTCTGAAACATGTTTGGATAGATAAGAGAAGGATGATGTTTATGTTAGTTAATCAATAATTTAATTAAACTTACTTGTTTGGTTAAAACTCAGATTTTTGGTGGTAATCCAACAAATTCATAAGAAGCTGTTCTATTTCCAGGAAACAGCTATTTTTCTGGTGTACATTTAAAATTTTTTTTCTTTGGCTTGGCTTCGCGGACGAAGATTTATGGAGGGGTATGTCCACGTCTGCTGCAGGCTCGTTGGTGACTGACAAGTCCGATGCAGGACAGGCAGGCACGGTTGCAGCGGTTACAAGGGAAAATTGGTTGGTTGGGATTGGGTGTTGGGTTTTGGGTTTTTCCTCCTTTGTCTTTTGTCAGTGAGGTGGGCTCTGCGGTCTTCTTCAAAGGAGGTTGCTGCCCGCCAAACTGTGAGGCGCCAAGATGCACGGTTGGAGGTGATATCAGCCCACTGGTGGTGGTCAATGTGTCAGGCACCAAGAGCTTTCTTTAAGCAGTCCTTGTACCTCTTCTTTTGTGCACCTCTGTCTGGATATTTAGAATAGATATTTAGAATAGATATTTAGAATAGAAACAATGGATTTCCAAGAGGAAAAGCAACAATTAGAACCATTGATTGGTAAGATGATTCAAATAATTGTCACCCATTTGCAATTTTCAAATAGTTAAGTGGATTGCACATATGCTAATCATAAATTGAGCTTAGAGCCTTCTGCTCATTTTTTGAGATTTCCTATTGCAGATGGTCTTAACAAGACCAGTACAAATGACAGTCATTTCCTAAAGTAAAGGCAGAATATGAAACAGGAGAATTTTTCTTTAGTGCATATTATTAAATCCCCAAGTAATCTTCTCATGGTTCTTTATTATGCAAAGCTAATTTACAATTGTAAACATAAAGCAGGCCACCAGAAGAACATTTCAGAAGCTGTGCTTTATTTCCTACTGAAGCGATTATTCATAATAGAGCTCATTTCTGTGCAACTAAAATATAATTTGACATGCAGTTCAAGACTGTATAAGGTTATTCATTCAACTTTAGCAAGATCAGACATTACAGCAATTCTGCACACAGCAGAACTTCGTGACACAATAGAAGAAGAATGAATGAATCTGAAGCGTGTGTCTGTAATATTGCACAGGAGCAGAGATAATAATACTTCCAAATAACATTTATAAAAGTAGTTTTTGATTTGAAATCATGGTAATCCTTTGATGCTTCACTCTGAGTCACAGAAGTATTAGATATTCTGTGATTTTTTTTTCCCCCAGTCTACATTGTGTACTTGTGTTTTCAGTGTAAAATGGAAGGAGTGACTGAATGGGAAACCATATTGTGTTTATGTATCTGATAATTTTTTTATGAAACAGCATGCCCAAAATAGGTTTGAATTTGTTCATTGGATATTTTACTATGCGTGTGCTTTTAAATCAAAGTGTGTATTTTTCTTCTTCGTTAATGATTTATTAACATTTATTTTTTTTTAAACCTTGAAGAGAGCAGAGCTAATCATTTGAAGCTTCATGAATCTTGGTCATTTAACACAGAAACAAGTTAACAAACTGAGCTCATTCCATTTGCCTGAACTCTTCCACAATCCCATTCTGTTCCTATCCAGTATCTGATTAAATGCCTTTTAAAGTTTATAATCACATCCACCCCGACAACTTTCTCTGATGGCTCACCCACCACTGTGGAAAAAGTTGCCCGTTATGTTCACTTTAAATCTTTTACCTTTCACAATGAATCTCTGCCTTCTAGTTTTACACCCTTCTATCCTGGGAAGAAGAGTGACCATTCACCTTTATCAATGATTCTCCTGACTTCTATACCACTATAAGGTAATCCTACAGCCTCCTATGCTCCATGGATAAAAAGCCCTGTCGATCCAGTCTCTCCTTATATCTCAAGCTCTCCAGTCTCAGTAACCTTTCTGCACCCTTTCCAGCTTACATATAGCTAAGTAACCAAAATTGCTCTTAATAATCCAGTTTTAATATGATGTCCCCAACTCAGAAACTGCTCTGACTGATGAAGGAAAGCATGCCTCCTGCCTTCTTCACCATCCTGTCTCCCTATGTTGCCACTTTCAGGGAACTCTGTACTTGTATCCTTAATTCTCTCTGTTCTGCAACACACTTCAGGGTCCAGTTGTGTGCCAAGTCCTGCCCTGCTTAACTTCCCAAAATGTAATGCCATGCATTTGTCCATGTTAAATTCCATTTGCCATTCCTTGCCCCGCTCTCCAAGTTACAAGAAAATAAGAACCTAGGAAACTGAAGCAGGAGTTGGCCATATCTGACCTGTCGAGCCTGCTCTGCCATTCATTGAGATCATGGCTGATCTGATGATAGGCTCATCTACACCTATTTGTCTTTTCCCCATATCCCTTAATTCCCCTACTAGGTAAAAAAAAATCTATCCAACCTTGTCTGAAATATATTTACTGAAGTAGCCTCTACCTCTTCAATGGGCAGAGAATTCCACAGATCCAACACCCTCTGGGGAAAGGAGTTCCTCCTCATCTCTGTCCTAAATCTACTACACTGAAGCTTGAGACTATGTCCCCTAGTTCTAGTATCCCCCACCAATGAAAGCAACTTACCTGCCCCTATTTTATCTAAGCCTTCCATATGTTTCTCTAAGTTCCCCTCTCATTCTTCTAAATTTCAGCAAGTAAAGTCCCAGATGATTCAATCTCTCCCCTTTCATCTCTGGAATCTCCTCTGCACTGCCGCCAAAGCCAGTAAATCCTTCCTCAAGTAAGGAGACTAGAACTGCATGCAGTACTCCAGATGTCATCTCACCAATACCTTGTACAATTGCAGCATAACCTCCCTGCTCCTTAATTCAATCCCTCAGATTAAGATTAACTGATATCCTGTTGTAAATCTTAGATTAACTATTTCACTGTCTAATGTACCAACAATTTTGGTGTTATCTACACACCTGCCAACCTAATTCTCATTCAGTTTGTTTGCATGGATGATGAATGGCAATGGATCCAGCTCTGATCTGTGTGGCACATCATTGGTTACAGTCCTCCAGTCTAAGAAACAATCCTCCACTGTCATTCTCAAGACAATTTTTAATCCAATTAGAGCCAATGTGCCACAGACCCAGCAGTCGCTGCTCTCCTCTGTAAGGCTGTGATGTCCTGGGCTGTGTCCACTACCTTTTGGAGGGCTTTATGCTCAGGGGTATTGGTGTTTCCATACCAGACCTTGATGCAGCCAGTGAGCACACTTTCCATCACACCTCTCAAGAAATTTGTTAAGGTTTCTGGTGTCGTACCAAACGTCCGCAAACTCCTGAGGAATTCGAGACATATAGTGAGCAATTTAACCTTTAAGAAAACGATTTTATTCAACACTGTTATTCTTTTCAATAGAGGATTTGTGACTGGTTGCACCACCTATTGAATGATCAATTAGGGAAATGAGCCTTGAAGCTGTGAATATAAGGATAATGTCTGAAACAGCGAAATTGGATATGCATCGAAGTATAATAGCTTATCAATTAACTGCTTAGACTTGCAGAACAAATCCTCTTACATTGTTTGTAAAAGTTATGTGAACCTATGGCAAAACTCCACTCACAAGCAAATGCAACCTAATAAACTGATATGATTTACCATTTAATAAGATGACATTGTTATATTTGAGCATTTCACTAATAAATTGCTACTTGTCACTTTACTTGTAAAAAGTGACACGATGCCATTTTTTTCCTAAAGCTTGGGTGTAAATCAGTTCATTATTATCACAGTTCATGATATTAAAATTCAAACTAGGTATTTCCCACAGCAATAAAAAGAGAGAATCTCCGCTGGTCATTGAATGATGAGAGAACTAAGAATAAAATGAAACCAAAAAAATGTTTAATTCTTCAAGCAAGAAAGAGACCAAATATAGTTTGAACAGACTGACAATTGATACAAAAGAAATCTCAGAAGTTTTAATCAACATATAATTAATGGATGGGACCTGTTATATACAAAGAAGCTGTATGCTCAGGGGAAGGACTTAATAACACCACAATAAAGTAGTCACTAAGGCGAGGATGGCAAGTGATGAATGGGGTTGGGGATAGTGAAGGTAATGGAGGAATTGCAAGATGTTAATAGGAATGCAGGGCAGGGTACCCCTGTGGCCATTCCTCTCACCAACAAGTATACTCCTTTGGACACTGCTGAGGGGGATGACCTGTATGGGCCAGGCAGCAGCCAGACCAAAAGCACTGTGGTCAGCTGTGATCCTCGGAAAGGAAAGCTGAATCAGGTATAGTGATAGACATAGGGGACTTGATAGTCTGGGGAATAGATAGGAGATTCTGTGGCTGCAAAAGGGACTCCAGGAGAATGTGTTGCTCCCAGGTGCTTGGGTCCAGGATGTTCCTGAGCGGGTGCAAAATATTGTTAAGGGGATGAGTAGCCAGAGGTCATGGTACATATTGGTATCAATGACTTAGACAGGAGCAGGATAGAGGTCCTGCAATGAGAGGTTAGGGAGTTAGGAAAGAGGCTTAAGGAGTAGGATGTGCAAGATGGTAATCTCTGGATTACTCTTGATGTCACAATCAAGAGAAGGTCAGAACAGGAAGATAGTGGAGGTAAATGTGTGGCTAAAGAGATGTTGCAAGTGGAGGGTTTTGTTCTTGGATTATTGGCACCATTTCTGGGGAAGGGATGACCTGTACAAATGAGAATGTTGCACCTGAACTCAAGAGAAACCAATATCCTGGCAGAGGGGTTTGCTAATGCTGTTGAAGGGTTTAAAATAGAATTTGTTGCCACAGATCATCATGGAGACCAAGTCATTGGGTGTATTTAAGGTAGAGATGGATAGGTTCTTGATTAGTGAAGGTATCAAAGGTATGGAGAAAAGGCTGGGCATTGGGGCCAAGTGGGATAATGGATCAACTCATGAAATGGAGGGGTAGACTTGATGGGCTGAATAGCCCATTTCTGCTCCTTTGTCTCATAGTTTTATAACCACAATGTGCTGGAATCCTGACTGTGCTTAGAATGGATAAGACATTTAGGCTTCCATACAGGATTACTGAAGCAAAAGGGCTTTCCATAACCTACCAATCTTCACTCGATACAGGGAAAGAGCCAATGGAAAATGGTAAACAGGACTCCCTTGTTGGCTATTGGATTGGTTTGAGGTATATAAATAGAACCTGTATGGATTGTAAAAGATACATTTGAACAGTCTAATTGATTACTCTTTTAAAAAAAGCTGATGAAAGTAATTTGGTGAATTTTGTCCATATGTAAGAAGGTTTGTGACAAAGAACAACCTAAAAGCTGGTGAGCGATACTGTGACAGATAAAATAGAAGGGTCATTATTGGCTTGGTGAAGAAAATTGCCTTAAGGATGGGAAATGGTGAGTTGTGATGTGGTAGTTTTCAGAATGATGAAGAGTCAATAGTGATGTGCCAAGTGTCCATTACAGCTGGGAATGTAGAGCAGACACACAGATTCACTCACGGTGAGGCCTGCTGGTGACTGCTCTGACTACGCCTACTCACTCTCCTGTCACAGCTGTTTCTGTGATCTTCACCCACACGCAGCCTTTGTTCATTTCCAACCTACAAACAGTTTGCGTTACAAACACTTTTTTTTACATTTTAACCATTATTTACAACAAGGTTAGAAGCCAATTCCGGCCATTGAGGCCCATGTCATTCAATGACTCCCAATTAACCTACCACACTGTACATCTTTTGGAGAGTGGGAGGAAAGCAGATCACCCGGGGGAAACCCACGCAGACCTATGTGAACGTACAAACTCCTTACAGGCAAAGCCAGATTCAAACCCGGGTTGCTGCCGCTGTAATATTATCACACTAAATGCTACACTAAACATGCTGCTCAGGAACAAAATCTTGTTGTAACCTGAGAACTTCCTGTATCAACACATCTCTGGTCAGACTTTCTCTACTTAAACTCCATAAACTTAAATTACAGTACTCCTCTGCTTTGTTTGCAACCACAATATCCTCCCAGTGGCCAACCACTTCAATTCTGGGTCACACTCCTGCACTCACATGTCTGTCCATGGCCTTATGTACTGTCCCACCCTGACTACCTAAAGATTGGAGGAACAACCTTATTTTCCAGCTGGGCATTCTCCAGCCAGAGGGCATGAACATTGTCTTGACTGCTTTCCATTAAACCTACTTGCTTTTTCTTCCCCCTACCCCCCCCCCCCCCCCATTTCCTGTCTTTCCAGTTCTTTCACCCACCAAGCCCAGGGATCCCTCCTCCTCCCCCTCAATGCTGCTGTCCCCTCCCTCCTTTCTCCACCTATCTCCTGCCTTTGCCACCCCTTCCCCCCCACACTCTTTTGTTCAGATGCTTGCTGGCATTTTTTCATACCTTGATGAAGGGCTCAAGCCCAAAACGTTAGTATATTTGACTTTGACCTAATGAGCATTTCCAGCATTTTGTGGATTAACCTAAATAAACATTTTAGTCACACTCTTTGTAGTCCAATGTAACTAGCATTTTCCTTCAAACCAAATAGGCCTTCTCAGCTCAAAATGTGACTTCAACCTCTACAACAGTCCCTCTCATGCTTCCAGTTTAAAGCCGCCCACACCCCCACTACCTGCACCATCACCACCTTCTTACATGCTTCAGCCCTGGCAACACAACATGGTCAACCAATGTTGCACTCAAGCCTGGTTCCTCTGCAGAATCCATATGATTTAATTTACACATATAGCATGGAAACAGACCCTTATGGTCCACAAGCCTGTGCTGCCCCAAATGCTCCACTTAATCTACAATCTGTGTACGTTTAGAAAGATAGGAGGAAAACAGAGTGCCCAGAGGAAACCTACACAGACAATTTCCTCACAGACAGTGTTGAATTCAAACCCAGGACACTAGCACTATAATAGCATTGCCCTCACCGCTACACCAACTATGCCTCCCCAATTATCAAGCAATAACATAGGGAACCTTAAATGAGGCACCAGATGGATGCCGACAGTATTCTGGCTGCTTGATTTTGCCTGCATTCCCTGATTGCCAAATCTGAAATAAAATTAAAGAACAGGTCTCCAGCGATCATAGCAAACTTTTCCTCTTCTTTTTGGTACTTTCACTAAAGCTGTTTTTGCAAGATATATCACTAAACACCATATCTTATGTTTGCATAATAATTTCCAGGTCCAAATTCTTCCTGTGATAAAATAATTGAGCAACATAGGGTGTTGTGGAGGCCAGGTAATTGGGTATATTTAAGAGAGATTGATAAGTTTGTGATTATCCAGGACATCAAAGGTTATGGGGAGAAGGCTGGGCTGAGTGGGAAAATGGATCAGCTCATGACTGAATGGCATGGCAGACTCAAGGGCTCTTTCTGCTTCTCTGTCTTTATGGTGTATATGGTACGTTGACTTGCTCTGGTGCCTTCATTGCAATTAATAACCTATGCCTTAATATCTTCCCATCTCTCTCTCTCCACTTCTCTGCTTTTGCTAACTTAACTTCTTGGATGCATGCCATCTGGCCCTGTTGCCTTATGAATATTCAAACTTCTATTTTAGTAAAATTAATTACTGATCTTTATATTCTGCATAAATTGAGCAAATTTCCCATGTTTGCAATCAGTAGAAAGTGCACAACAACAGCTCTGCTTCTTTGGCACATTATGCAATCAAAGCATTGAAGAACAACAAAATATCTCAACTATATTTCATGCATGCATTAAAATCGTCAATTTGACCTTCTATAATGTGGAGAAAGACTTTTCTTACAACATTGGTGATGGTTCTGATACAAGGTTATGAGTGGTGCTCAGAATTCTGAAGGATGAAAAAGTTAATAAAAAACTGAAATGTAGCAGCAGTTAAATACAACATATACTGTGGAACATTGAGTCACCAAATCAGTACATTTGAGAAGCCTTTTTCTATTCATTAGTTTGCAATGTGCATCCCAACATTACCGGCAAGTTTGTAATAAGAAATGCCCCCAGACTGTTTTGTGAATTGGAATAGTGGATTGATTACTGCTTTGCTGGCTGCCTGTGAAGATTGTCACTCGTTCTGAAGTTTTCAATACACTTGAGTAAACAACCATCTTCTTTCAATCCCATTACGTGAACCTTTTTCTCAATTCGCCTGAACTTATGGGAGCCTACTCTTATGCCTGAGTGAATGGGAGCCTATGCTCAATCTGCCTGAGCAAACAATGTGGCCACAACTTACCGGTAGTGGAGGGAGTAAACATTTCGACTGGAGAATGCATTCAAATAAGTGATCTGTCTTGCCTTGGATGATGTCAACCTTCTTAAGTGCTGCTGAGCCTGCATGAAAATGGAAACAAAATCATCATAAAACTGAATGGTGCCTTGAAAATCATGTCAGAGCAGTCAATTGGTTGAAAGGTTAGTGTACCGGTTAGCACAACAGTGACTCTGGTTTGAACATGGCACTGTCTGTAAGGTGTTTGTACGCTCTCCTTCGGACTGCGTGCATTTGCCCTGGGTGCTCTGGTTTTCTCCAATGTTCTAAAGACATACGGGGTTGGTAGATTAATTGGGTGTATTTGGGCGGTGTAGACTTGTGGGCCGGAAGGGCATATTACTGTGTTGTATCTCTAAATTAAATAATTATAAATTAAAATTAAATTAAACTAAGCATACAAATTTATTGAGCTGGAGTTGGAAAGTGAAATTAGGCTTAAAAAAAAACCTCACATTGAAATGGCCTCTTGGTGCCTTAAATATCTTGATGGTGCTACAATGCTTCACAGAGGAGGCCATCTCTCCCAGTGGATAGTGTGGGATCACCTGAGGGTACTCTTCCTCTATGTTTCCCTCAGGATCTTAGCTGCTGCTTCATTAAGCTTCTCCAAACTCTTCACGTTCTTGTTCCATTTAGTGGACCATGTCCAGGAGGGTTGTTAACGTGGACGGTGACATCACAGGCACCAGACTTCATCCCTATCGAGGACATCTACATGAGGCAGTGACTTTAACCTCAGAGACCCACCACTCTCTTCACTCTGCCTCCATCAGGAAAAAGGTACAGGAGCCTATAATGCAGCACTCAGCAGCACAGGTTCAGCTCTTTCCTGTTGCCATCAGATTCCTGAATAATCAATGAACCAAAGATACTACCTTACTTTTTGTGCTCTACTATTATTTTTATTCATAGTAATGTTGTAAGACGGTTATAATATGAATGTTTACACGATGATGCTGCTGCAAACCATCATTACTTGTTCATGACAATAAATTCTGATTCTGATAACTCATCTGTATGATTATTTAAGTTAGATAAAGTTTTCAAAATGGAATAAAACAGAAATATCTTAAGCTTATTGGCAAAATCTCTCCACAAGGAAATTCCAACAGTTTGAACACATGTGGATAGTTGCCTCATTATGTGACACTTCCAAACAATGTTCGTTAGTCCAGATGCATCATGCACATTCTGGTCTGATGGCAATTGGCCTTGATTTCAAGATGAAAATCAAAAACTCCCAGCTGCCTCACATGGGATCAGGAGCAGAAGAAGCAGAGATTTTCTGAATTTCAACATTTCACTTGCTGCAAGAGTCATTTGAACCAGCCCAGCCCCCACAGTCCTGTTTGGCATGGAGAATCACGAGGAATCGATGCTTCAAATCACCTATCTATGAAGGCCTCTGCACATTTGGCTATAGCTACATTTTGAAGATGCCTTCTGAGCGTTAACGTCACTCCCTTCTGTTCAAAGCTAAACTTAGAGATGCTGATCACAATCCTAAACAGATTCATTGATGCTCGAGGGCAGAAGGCCAACATCCCCATCAGAACTGCATAGTTATTTCACTCCACTTGAGAGCCATTCTGAATTAATAATCAAACCCTGCTGCCGTACGAACAGGCTTTTTTTGATAAACGACAATGAGAGAGAGAGAAATCTTTACCTTAATTCAATCCTACTTGCAGAACTGCACAGGGTCCTTTGGGAATGTTGACTTCATAAGGTTCTTCATTTTTTTCACCCTCTCTAAAACAAAGTTTTTAATTAAAAAGCCATGAATGACAGAAATCCCTGAAGATTGTACAACTGATTCACTAGCATCTATCTTCCTTCAGTGAATTGATCTGATTCTTCAGAGTGAAGCTTTGTGTCACTTGGAATAAAAAATATGGTGCACTCTATAAACACTAAAAATCCTGTGTGGAACGGGAGTGAATGGAGCAAAATTAAATCCCCTATGATCCAAATGTACCACATAATCCCTGACAACATCATTCTAAGTGCTCAAATTCAATACTATCCTTTGGTTAGGGGACTAGGGGATATGGGGAGAAGGCAGGTAGGTGGAGTTAGGTCATAAATTAGATCAGCCATGATCGTATTGAATGGCGGAGCAGGCTCGATGGGCCATTTTTGGCCTACTCCTGTTCCTACTTCCTATGTTAATCAATATTTTAGTCTTATAAATGTTAACATCAAATCCACTTCACATTTTGAGGAACACTAATAAAGGGACTTCTGAAATTGTAATTGCTCCATGTAATTTAAATTAATGCATTTGTTATCGAATATCTCTTTTTTTGTTCATCAGTGTAGTTCATAGTTTGATTATAAATTATAGTGAAAACTATTTATGAGTTTTTTTTTAACATGGTAGAAATTGTACTTTTAGTATTTGCATAAACTATGTCTGAAAACCAGAGTTTGGGGTGGAGTGAAATCTTTGATTAAACTTAATTAACTGAGAAATTGTACAAGGAAGTATCTTACCTGTCAAGTACTGGCAATGAACATAATTGTTTTTACGTGTTTAATGTACATGATTGTATACAGCTTTAGAAACAGTTCAAGGTCAAAGTATATAAGGTAGTTTAAGCAAAAGCAACTCTATGTTTTCTGACCAAAAAGACAGAGAAGCTGATTAAAAAAAAGTGCTGTCGAGATGATTTACAAATTTCAACAATTGTACCTGTTGTTCTTGCATGGAAAAAATAATTGTTTAATTAAAGCCAGTCGTGTGAGGCAGTGGATTCTGACAATGTGACAAAATTTAGACTTTTCTCCAGTGGAGCTGAAAGGCAAGCAGAAAATGTTTTGACCTGCTGTCGTGTAAAATGCCATGGACAAAACAATTCAAAACATTTCCTGCTGAAGGAAGTTTGCTCAAAGGATCATTTAATATGTGAATGTCAATCAAATTGGGGGAAAGGCGGAGTTTGAAGCCAGATTACATTTGATATCATAAAATGCAGTACAAGGATCAAGAATGTATTTGAATAGTTAAAAGACCCTTAAAATCTTATATATTTACAGTTACCAAACTAGTGTTTCTCTCAGCTCATAAGCAGACTGGATCCTGGTTCTGAAATTCACTTATTGTTTTCCTTCAAGATCAATGCGCAAAGATTGCTTCTGGGAAGCTAGGTAATTGCTGCTGGCTGTAAATATGTTGAGATCAATAGGAATTAAGGTGATTGTTGTAAATTTAATCTTGCAGCTCAAAATAAAGAATGATAAGTCTGTTTCCAACATGGTGCAAAGCATGGATTGACTTTGCTACATTAGAAGTTTTAAAAATAACAAACTCTTTTTGTAAATATAACTTTAATTTACTGAATTACTATTACACAAATGAAATTTCTCAGGACTGTCTCAAGATACGTGGGGCTATTCTCTGCACACATGCAGGGAGCAATGATGGATTTAATGCAGAGGAAATCCACGTGGTCACTGGAAAACGTGCAAATTTCACACAGACAATTTCAGAGGTCAGGAACAATCCTGCGTCATTGGTTGTGTGAGGCATCATCGGAAGACCACAGTCAGTGCAGAGCAGTAACAACGTCTCCTCCTCAAAGACAACCAACATAGGCGCACATCAAGGATGCGTGATTGCCCACTACTCTAGGCCCATGACTGGCTTGGCACAAGTCAATACCTTCTATAAATTTGCTGATGGGACTACTATTGTCAGCAGAATCACAGACGGCAATGAAGAACTGTATAGGCTTGAGACTGATCAGCTAGTTGAGTGGTGTCACAATAGCCTTGCACTCAATGTTAGCGGAACTAAGGACTTGATTGTGGACTTCAGAAAGGGGAAATCAGGAGAACACAACACAGACCTCATTGAGGGGTCAACAGTGGAAAGGGTAATGAACTTTAAATTCCTGGTGTCAACATTTCTGAAGATCTCTCCTGGGACCATCATCTTGATGCATTCATGAAGAAGGTATGCCAGTGGTTATATGTCATTAGGAGTTTGAGGAGATTTGGTATGTTAGCAAAGACTCTTGAAAAATTCGATAGGCGTACCATGGAGACCATTCTGACTGGTTGCATCACTATCTGCTTTAGAGGTGCCAATGTACAGGACAGGAAAATGCCACAGAGAGTTGTAAACTCAGCCAGTGTCATCATGGGCATTAGTCTTCACTCTATTAAAGACATCTCAAGAAAGCAGCCTTTATCATCAAGGATGCTCATCACCCAGGTCATGCCTTTTTCTCACTGCTACCATCAAGGAGGTGGTACAGGAGCCTAAAGACACACATCCAATGTTGCAAAAAAGCTCTTCCCCTCCTCCATCAGATTTCTGAACAGTCAATGTACCTATAGATACAACTCATGTTTTTTTTTCTCTTTTCAGTACTAATTATTTTTTTTTAATCTTGTATTTATGGAACTGTAAATTTTAGCAATTTTGTACCTGTAATGCACAATACTGCTACTGCAAAATAACAAAGTATGTGGCACATGTTCATGACAGTAAACTTGATTCTCATTCTGATTCTAACTGTGCTTCCCCAAATAAAACCTGCTGCTTATGTGTAAATATGATGTTGATTTGAATTTCAAATATTACAGATATGTTCATTTGGTTTGTTGTCCCACAGGTATAGTTGTGGGGAGGACTTCAGAAATCGATGGGTAACTCAGGGTCACTTTGTCACGATTATAGCAATAGGTCTTCTAAAAGTAATATAGGACTGCATTTGGAAAGGGTTGGAACCATCTAGTCCAGCTTACAGAAGTCAGCAGGAAAATAGTGTGCTTGCTACATATCCTTCCGGGCAAGGAATGGGAGGATGGCACTCAAAGCCAGGCAGAGAAGTGATAAGCTGCTGAAGGAGAGATGGGCAGAGAATAAGATGAGATCCTTTCCACTCATTCGAATAAGATGGACTTCTCCCACTGAACCTTTCCCACCAGCATCTCTCGGGGGACATCAGATACTCTTGATACAGTCCCTCAAGTACCCAGTTGTTTGCTTATCAGTATACTCCACTCCTTCAAGTAAAAGTGGTTATAGGAAGCCAGCAGATATGGCTTTGTAAAACTTGCATCTAATTAGCACATATGTAATAAACATGTCGATGCCTGACTTAACTCTTCAGGCAAGCTCATATTACAATCATGGGCAATTAAAATTAAAAGTTGTTTGCTAAATCCAGACTTTTGAACAGATGGCTCCTATTAGCACTATACACATTTATCACCTAATTTCACCCTGTGGCTAAGATAACCCCATGTTTCTTGATGTTTGTTTAAAGAAAGATATTTAAATAGGACTTTTAAATCTCTCAGCATGTTTAAACAATGAGAAAGATTTCCTTGCACTTTGCATTGTGCAAATGAATAACAAATTCAATAACCCATAGGAGATGCAAATACACAATAAATCTTCAAATTTAGAGCACAGCGATCTTCTTACACCCCAAATATACAAGTATGAATCTCGGGAGGATTAGTTTATATGAACTCTGGGTGCACATTTATGCCATGCACAAAAGGAAATACATCCAATGAATAGATTAAACATTCACAGACAGCACTGTATAACAAACAAGATTGCATTGTAAGAGAGCCTTAAAATTGACTGTACGTTAAGTGATCTCCCATTAGGTTTTTGCAAACTATGGGGGTAGTAGCTCTGTGTGAATGATTCTCAACTAAACATCATATAAAATACACATCGATAGGATTAATGTCAGACATACAGCAATTTTAAAGATTGCAGGTAACTAGATAAGAATAAAACAGAATTTACCCACAAATAAATGTGCAATCCAGATAGCCACAAGCACAAAGTCTTCAGTGCAAAATTCTGACAAATACCAGCAGTAAGAAAATATACTTCAATGATTTTTCACTAAGAAAATCAGATGCATTTACACATGTGACCTCCAGTATCAAAATCCATGAACATACAGGCCATATTGTGAGATGCAGCCAGCAAAACGATACTAACCTAAACCAGTTAATGCTTAACGCAGAAAAAAATAATGGGCATGGTGCTTGCAATTCAAGTGGAAGATGGTTAATCTCAATCTTCTAAGTTTTGTGAAGAAGTGTACTTTAAACTTTAAATTTAAAATTTAGACAAACAGCACAGTAAGAGGTTTTTTTTTTGGCCCACAAGCCCGTGCCACCCAATTACACCCAATTGGCCTAGAGCCCCCATCACGTTTTAAAGGGTGGGCGGAAACCGGAGCCTCCAGAGGAAACCCTTGCAGACACAAGAAGAGATTATAAACTTCTTACAGACAGCTTGGGATTCGTATCCCGGTACCGGTTGCTGGCGCTGTAATAGCATTGCGCTAACTGCTACCTAACCATGCCTCTTTAATTTCCAGGCTTTCTTCTTGTAGATTGCATATCCCAGTAAAAATTATTTAAATAAGAATGGTTGGGAAAACCTCTTTGCTGTTTAACTTGCTCCCAGAAGCTACACAAGCCCCTGTGGATATCATAAAATTCAAACAGATGCCAGATGAGTAGGAGCTTCCTCCACTGACACCACTAACACTGCTGAGAAATTATCCAAGACATTCAATTGGAACCATTTCTTTATTACTCATAGCAGAATCCAGCCTATCTAATGAAAGCCAAAGATAGGAACTTAACACCAGAAAACATATGATCAGTTTCATATAATCCGTGAACAAGCAATAGGCTTCATGGCTCATAGCAATAACAGCAACCACTTGTATTTATATAACACCCTCAAAGTAGCAGAAAAATATCCAAAGGCAAGTCAAAAGAGCATTAGCAGACTGACTTATTACAGCTAATAAAAGCCTCCATTAGAGAAAAGAAAAATTAGCTGAAGTACTCTCGAAATGCAATTTGAACAGAATATGAAATCTGCAGAAGAGCCCAAGACATGGTGGCAAACAGCAATCCTAGTGGAATTCCACAGTGATCTGCTCTAGGACCCGGACTCTTTGTGATTTTTTTATAAATTACCTGGATGAAGAATTACAGGGATGGGTCAGTAAGTTGGCAATAAGTTGGAAATATTGTCAATAGTGTAGAAGGTTGTCATAGATTACAATAGGATAGAGACAATAGGATGGGTGGAAAAGTGGCAAATGAAGTTCAACCCGGATATGTGAATTTTGGAATGTCTTGGTTAATGTCAGGATACTTAGCAGAGTGGAAGAACAGAGATTGCTTGGGATCCAAATCCATAGATCTTTCAAGGCTGCTGCCCAGTTTGAAAGGGTAGTTAAGAAAGCTTATATTTTTTTATTTGTTTTTATTAATCTGTATGGCACACATTTATTTCAATGTTTAAAATTAGAAGTGTTTTGGGTCATTATTTAGAAGTTTGGTGATGTTTTTGTGACCAGAAATAAACTGTAGGAACTTAACCCTTGTTTTTATCATTGAGCCTATGGTAAAAATGGTTTGTTTAACGTAGTTTCACTTAAAATAGCACTTTCCAGGAACATATCAACCACATTAAGTGAGGTCCTGCTGCAAATTCCAGGACTGCCTGAAAGCTTACAGCAGTCTGCAGGGGGCGTGGGAGGTTCTTTTACTCTAAAAATAATTTTGTGGAAGAAGTGGTGATGGTTCCCCAATTGCTGTCAAATTTAGCAGTTTGTGACTGACACCAACTTTGGATCTTATATAGTGTGAGAAAAATTTGGACATGGTTCCAGTAAAGGGCAGGCTACGTGGGGAATGGTAACAGAAGGAGATACGCAAATCTTGGCAACATGTCCTGCTGTTGCTGAAGAGATTGGAGAAATGGAAAGATCATCCAACCACGTTGAAGGTTGATTAAATTCTATTGGTTAAAACCAGAGCTATTTCAGTTTTCTGAATCTCATACCATGAGGAGCCTTGACATAGTCTAACAGGAAAGAAAAGAAAATACCTGACTGAGATACTGAATATCAAATTTTTATGAATTAATTAAATGATCCAAGAATCATATTGCTCAGATTGAGGTCACGGACTCATCATATGTTTTGAATAATCTACACACCAAAACCCTTCGACCTGTTTCTTTTTCACTGAGGTGTGGCCTGACCAATGCTGAGGGTCTCCTATATTTTCTCCTTTGATTACAGCTTTCTAAACTTGTTCAAATGTCAGGTACAGGCCAGGCTTGACTAATAGGCATCACTGAATCAAGTGGATTTTACAGCAAGCCATTGTTCTAATATGAGCTTTAACCTTCCATTTTAAAAGCTCAGAGTCAATCTGCTTATTTTTTAGTCTTTTCCAGCCACCTTTCTTTTTTTTTAAAAAAAGGTGAACCTCCTGACTGCTCTGTCCCTGCACCACCTTAAAAACTGTACTGTACAATTAATATTGTCATTCCTTATTCTAATTACTAAAATAAATGACTTCTCACTTCTCACAATTAGATTTAAATTGCCATGTGTCTGCCCTTTACTTTAGCTTGTCTATGTCATCCTCAATTCCACTATATTCTCTTCATTGTTGGTTTGATTTTTAAGTCATTCGTAGTACTTGAAATTACACTCTGTACACTTGACAAAAATCAATAACATAAATCAGAAAGAGCAGTGGTTCTAATGCCCAATGATCGGGAACACCAAAGAATAGTCTTTTAATCTCAGAAACAATTCTATGGTACAACTCCCTATTTGTATTCCCATCTATTTTGTATCAATTTTCCACTGCCCTTTAATCCTCAGTTTACAAGTTTAAAAGTAGGGAGGAACACGCTACAGAAAGAAATGAATTGCATTTAGACCGATTGAAAGTTCAGAAATTGCTGTCATCAGACCATCGATTTCTCGGTTTCCTAATCCAAAGATGTAATTACGTCTCTCAAGCTGCTATTTAACTGTGGCAATGTTAGTTTATTTTTGAGTGTTAAGCAACATACTTTTTTCTGTCAACACAAGTCACATAATAATCTCTCTGTTTTATAATCTTACCATTTCATTCATTTTTTCTCAAAATTAAGTGTTACTCACGGCCCAGTTGAATTCAAAAGGAAGTTTTGGATTCTGTAAGATCTTTTGTAACATCTGTGAATTCGAAAAATGTTTTGACACAACCTGTGATCATTTGGAACTTTCCTCTTCATGCTTTAGTGAAGAGGATTAATAGAACTTCTGCGGAGGAAGGACTATGTATTGGCTTCTGGGTTTTCAGATGGACACCACTGTCCAATTATAGTGAATGCTATTGACCACACTAGTGCTTCTCACTTTGCCAATTTGTTATATTTTCCAAAATACCACTTGATTTGAGGGCCACCACTTCACCTGAGAGTCTTTCATGAGACCTCTTACTCCTATAAGAGAAGATAAATAGCATGTACAATATTACAAATCAAAAACCTTCAAAGGCTTCATGTCATTCTTTTAGCCATGTTGCTTTTAGAACAGTTTGCTATATAAGCCTTTAAAATGGTCTTAAACTGTTTCCCCTTCTTTAAAAGTGAACAGACCAAGGATTAAGCATCAGTCTTAAAATAATACGCAGTTGCTCTAACTTTATATTTAGTGAACTAAAAAAAAAATCAATCACAATTTATAGCTAAATATAATTCTTCTGGAGGAACTCAGCGGGTCAACCAGCATCAGAGGGAGAAAAAGAATGGTTGATATTTCACATCAGAATTCTTCACAAAATGTCAAGCATTCTTCACCTCCCACTGATGCTTCCTGACCTGTTGAGTTCCTCCAGCAGATGAAGTTTAACTTCAGATTCCAGCATCTGAGATTGCCTCTATTTTTCCAGTTGCAGTGTACTTTCTTGCAAATTTACCTAGTTTCTCTAAATCTTCAGGTGCAAAACTAAAGCTTTTTTTTAATGGATAAGTAGACCTGGGAAAATCACAGATAATGAAGCCAGAAGGGAATGGGACAGGGAAATTTAAATGGATGGCCATTGGGAGATCCACACTCCAGCGACAGACAGAGCCTGGCTGCTCAGCAAAGTGACTAACCAGTCTGCATCCAGTCGAGGAGACCACAACGGGAGCACTGGATACAGGAGCTGACCCCTGCAGATTCACAAGTGAAATGTTGCTTCCCTTACTGCTAAGTTAATTGGCCACTGTAAATTATCTCTCAGCAAGGGTCCATGGCAGAAAAATCAAAGGGAAGTTGATAAATTGAAAATGGTGGCTTGCTGGGGCCACTGTAATGGCAGCGCTGCCACTGGTGGGGACCCGCGGGGAGTGAGGAGCGGAGATACAATACTGCCATGGGGTCCAACTGCCCAGTCAACTGCTGTCAGCTCCACTCAGGCTTTGGATGGGTTGTTAAAGGAGCAGACAGTAGTTTTATTTAAAATCCAGCGAACGTGGGGACGGCGCCCAAGATGGCGGTGCCTCTGATCTGCAGCATACACGAGGAGTTGCAGACTCCAGGGGAGCAGTGGACTGGTGCAGGACACCAGAAAATGGGAAAACCATCCCGTCTAAGAATGAAAAGCAAAGGAGCCGACCCACGGGACGGTGACCATAGCGGCAGACCAGTGAGGGGGCTCTGCGGCTGAAAGACCCACGCGTGCGGCGGGCTGCCGGCAAGTTGAGACGAGGAACCCACATAGGCTGGGGGCTGTTGGAGGCTGCTGGAGGCTGCTATCGAGATCTGCTAATCCATCAGTGAGTCACATGTGCTGCAGACTGGCTCGAAACTAGCTGAAAGGGTACTGGGTATCGGAACCAGGATGCGAAGGGGTGTGGAGGGTTTCCTGACCATGTCAAAGATTTGGATCTGGAGCTTGGGTTGCCAATGGTTTGGACTGGACTGTGTGGATACGGAGGGTCTGGAAGTGCTGGAGGTGAATCTATGGATACACGGTGACTCTGGGCGGGGATTTCAGGCAATTTCTGCCAATGGGGAATCTGTCCGACTTACAGCAGGCAAGAGCAATTTCATGATATATGACACTGTTTTTTTACAGTGACAATAAATTGAATCTTAAATGAGCATGCAAGTTTCAGGGGGATGGGAAATAAGGAGTGGGTGAAAGGGACAAATGGAAGCCAACATGCTCCTGGTTTATCCTGTGTCGTGATAAGCCAGCACAGGGGTATAGTTTGGCTTCTTGCTAACAGAACAGCTTGCTTGCCAGTCACCCAAGGTATATTTATATGTTAATCCATCAATGAGTCATATGTGCATGTGTTATAATGATAGAGCAGCTCTATCCATTATACATGGCCTTTCTCGACCTCATTAAAGCCTTTGATTTTGTCAATTGGAAGAGGCAGTGAAGTACCTCCATAAATTCTGCTGCCTACAAAAATTCATCTCCATCTTTAACTTACTCATGATGGTGTGGAAGCAACATGTCTATTATAGCCATTCTCAGTGAAGACGTGTCAATGAGTTCACAAGGTGTGCAGAGGAAAAGATTCAAGGCTATGCTTACGGCCTCTTTAAAAAAAGGCGACATCTTCACTGATTCCTGAGACAGAAAGATGGCATACTTCTAATCTTATTTCTTATGTTCCCCTGCATAGCAATCCCTTTGAAATGAAAAGGAATGTAGACCAAACAGAGGACAAGGAGCAAACATTTTTATTTGATTTAACTATTTTAAATACACTGGTATTAAGCATCTGTGAATGAATTTAGCTTTTCAAATGCACAAGGCAACATCCTATAAGCATCTAACCGACAAATTACACATCAGGAAAAATAAATTTTGATCAATTATCAAATTACAGTGACTTTTGTAAATATTCAGCATGGTGATGGGTCCCCACTATTACATCCAATTGACCTACAATCCCCAGTATGTTTTGAATGGTGGAAGGAAACCAGAATCCCTGGAGGAAACTATGCAGACATGGGAAGAATGTACAAACTCTACAGATAGCATGCAATTCAAACGCCAATCCCGATTGCTGGTGCTGTAACAGCGTTGCGCTAACCGCTTCGCTAACCGTGCCACCCTTGACTTGTATATCATTTCAAATATCTATTCCAACTTTCACTATAAGTAAACAGACTTATTCCCTGGCATTACCAGTCTGGGAAAATATCACAGGATAGCCCAGAGGGCTCGTCCACAGAGGCCATATAGGTGGACCTGAGGAATGGGAAAGATGTAATCACATTGATAGGGTTGTATTATAGACTGCCCAATAGTCAGCGAGAATTGGAGGAGCAAATCTATAGAGAGATAGTAGACCGATGTAAGAAAGATAAAGTTGTGATAGTAGGAGATTTTAATTTTCCACAAATTGACTGTAAAGGGCTGGATGGTTTGTTCAAATATGTTCAAGAAAGTTTACTAAATCAACATACCAACAAGAGAGGATGCAATATTTGATCTTCTATTAGGGAACCAAACAGATCAGGTGACAGAAATCTGTGTAGGTGAACATTTTGGGTCCAATGACCATAATGTCATTAGTTTCAAGTTAATTAAGGATAAGGACAGGTCTGGTCCTTAAGTTGAGATTCTAAATTGGAGAAAGGCTAATTTTGTGGAAATGAGAAAGGAAGAAAAAAAGAGTGGATTTGGATAAGTTGTTTTCTGGTAAGGATGTGTTCAGTAAGTGAAAGGCCTTCAAAGGCAAAATTTTGAAAGTGCAGAGTTTGCATGTTCCTGTTTGGATTAATAGCAAAGTTAACAGGCATAGGGAACCTTGGTTTTGAAGGGATATTAGCAATCTGATAAAAAGGAAGAGAGAGGTGTACAACAAGCATAGGCAACAAGGAGCATATTAGGTACTAGAAGAGAAGGGAAAATGTAAGAAAATCATTAAGGAAATCAGGGAGGCAAAAAGAAAATATGAGGTTGCTTTGCAAGATATTGTGAAGGTAAACCCAAAGGGGTTCTACAAGTATGTTAAGAGTAAAAGGATAGTAAGGGACAAAATTGATTCCCTAGAAGATCAGAGTGGTTATCTATGTATGGAGCCTAACAAGATGGGGGAAATCTTAAACAGTTTTTTTTTTGCATCAATATTTACTCAGAAAACTGGAATAGTGTATAAGGAAGAGAAACAAACAGTAGTTGCATGGAACATATAGAGATTAAAGAGGAGGAGGTGCTTGCTGCCTTACAGTGAATAAAGGTAGATAAATCCCATGGGCCTGACAAGATATTCCCTTGGTTCTTGAGGGAGACCAGTGTAGAAATTACAGGGGCCTTGTCAGAAATATTTAATATGTCCTTAGCCACGGTTGAGGTGCTGGAGGATTGGAGGGTAGCTCATGTTCCGTTTTTTAAAAAAGGCTCCAAAAGTAAATCAGGAAATTATAGGCCTGTGAGCCCAATGTCAATTGTAGGTAAATTATTAGGGGGTGTTCTGAGAGATCAAATATGCAAGTATTTGGTCAGCCAACAGCTGATTAAGGATAGCCAGCATGGCGATGTGCATGGAAGGTTATTTTTAACCAATCTTATACAGTTTTTCGAGGAGATTACCTAGAATGTAGATGAAGGAAAGGCTGTGGATGTTGTCTACATGGTCTTTAGTAAGGTCTTTGACAAGGTCCCACATGGGAGGTTAGTTCAGAAGGTTCAGACACTAGGTATCCATGGAGAAGTTGTAAACTGAATTTGAAATTGGCTGAATGGGAGAAGACAGAGAGTGGTAGCAGATGATTACTTCTCAGACTGGAGGCCGGTGACTAGTGGTGTGCCTCAGGGATCAGTGCTGGGACCATCATTGTTTGTTGTCTATATCAATGATCGGGATGATAATGTGGAAAATGGATCAGCACATTTGCTGATGAACTAAGATTGGAGGCATTGTGAACATCGAGGAATGCTTTCAAAGCTTGCAGAGGGATCTGGACCAACTGGAAAAATGGGCTAGAAAATGGAAGATGGAATTTAATGCAGAAAATGTGAGGTGTTGCATTTTGGAAGGACACACATAGTAAACGGTAGGGAACTGAGGAGTGCGGAGGAACAAAGGGATCTGGGATTACAGATATGTAATTCCCTGAACATGATGTCACAGGTAGATATGGCTGTAAAGAAAGCTTTTGGCATCTTGGCCTTCATAAATCAAAGTATTGAGTATAGAAGTTGGGACACTATGGTGAGGTTGTACAAGACATCGATTGAGGCCAAATTTGGAATATTATGTGGAATTCTTGTCACCAACTACAGTAGTTGAGTTACATGGAAAGAATAAACATGTTAGGACTTTATTCCTTGGAGCATTGAAAAAATGAGGGGAGATTTGATACAAAACTATGAGGGGAATAGATAAATATGAATAGGCTCTTTCCACTTAGATTAGGAGAGAGAACATGGCTTTGGTTGAAAGATTTAGGGGGAATATTAGGGGGAATTTCTTTACTCTGAGAGTGGAGGAAGTGTGAACGAGCTGCCATGTGAAGTGGTAAATGCCAGATCACTCTTATGTTTTAAGAATAGATTGGATAGATACATGGATGTGAGAGGTCTGGAGGATTATGGAATGGGTGCAGGTCAGTGGAACTAGCGGAATGATGTTTCCACCCAGACTAAAAGGGCCAAATGGCCTGTTTTCTATGCTGTAGTTTTTCTATGGTTCTTAGTGTTCTCCTTCTCTGATTAATTTTCTCCTTTTCACCTTTGAACTTGTGAAGAATTTACAGAAAAAAAGCATACAATCCAATAGGGCCACATCAATTAAAGCTGCATACAAGACTCCGCTCAACCAACTGCTCAATAACATCGGTTGAGGCCCTAGCAGATGTGTCTATTGTCCTATCAGTAGTTTCAATTTTAATCAATGAACTGCTCTTACTGGTAATGAAATCAACCTCCCATTTCTGACTCTTCCTAAAATCATTGGTACAGTATCTATATAAATGTCATATAAAGCTCAGATTTATGAATCAAGTTACGATGTCTCATGTCCTTGACAATGCTCAGGGATTTTGGAGGTCCATCAATCAATTTGCATTGCTTAGTTAATATGCCTATCTGCTATTTAAAATGAATATTAAATCTAGATCAGAGTGCAATAATAGGCATGCAACACAGTGGTCGGCTATTAAATCAGCTAATAATAGGCATGCAATACAGTGGACGGCTATTAAATCAGCTAATAATAGGCATGCAACACAGTGGTCGGCTATTAAATCAGCTAATAATAGGCATGCAACACAGTGGTCGTCTATTAAATCAGCTAATAATAGGCATGCAACACAGTGGTCGACTATTAAATCAGCTAATAATAGGCATGCAACAGAGTGGTCGGCTATTAAATCAGCTAATAATAGGCATGCAACACAGTGGTCGGCTATTAAATCAGCTAATAATAGGCATGCAACACAGTGGTCGTCTATTAAATCAGCTAATAATAGGCATGCAACACAGTGGTCGTCTATTAAATCAGCTAATAATAGGCATGCAACACAGTGGTCGTCTATTAAATCAGCTAATAATAGGCATGCAACACAGTGGTCGGCTATTAAATCAGCTAATAATAGGCATGCAACACAGTGGTCGGCTATTAAATCAGCTAATAATAGGCATGCAACACAGTGGTCGTCTATTAAATCAGCTAATAATAGGCATGCAACACAGTGGTCGTCTATTAAATCAGCTAATAATAGGCATGCAACACAGTGGTCGGCTATTAAATCAGCTAATAATAGGCATGCAACACAGTGGTCGTCTATTAAATCAGCTAATAATAGGCATGCTACACAGTGGTCGGCTATTAAATCAGCTAATAATAGGCATGCAACACAGTGGTCGTCTATTAAATCAGCTAATAATAGGCATGCAACACAGTGGTCGTCTATTAAATCAGCTAATAATAGGAATGCAATACAGTGGACGGCTATTAAATCAGCTAATAATAGGCATGCAACACAGTGGTCGTCTATTAAATCAGCTAATAATAGGCATGCAACACAGTGGTCGGCTATTAAATCAGCTAATAATAGGCATGCAACACAGTGGTCGGCTATTAAATCAGCTAATAATAGGGATGCAACACAGTGGTCGGCTATTAAATCAGCTAATAATAGGCATGCAACACAGTGGTCGGCTATTAAATCAGCTAATAATAGGCATGCAACACAGTGGTCGGCTATTAAATCAGCTAATAATAGGCATGCAACACAGTGGTCGGCTATTAAATCAGCTAATAATAGGCATGCAACACAGTGGTCGGCTATTAAATCAGCTAATAATAGGCATGCAACACAGTGGTCGTCTATTAAATCAGCTAATAATAGGCATGCAATACAGTGGACGGCTATTAAATCAGCTAATAATAGGCATGCAACACAGTGGTCGTCTATTAAATCAGCTAATAATAGGCATGCAACACAGTGGTCGGCTATTAAATCAGCTAATAATAGGCATGCAACACAGTGGTCGTCTATTAAATCAGCTAATAATAGGGATGCAACACAGTGGTCGGCTATTAAATCAGCTAATAATAGGCATGCAACACAGTGGTCGGCTATTAAATCAGCTAATAATAGGCATGCAACACAGTGGTTGGCTATTAAATCAGCTAATAATAGGCATGCAACACAGTGGTCGGCTATTAAATCAGCTAATAATAGGCATGCAACACAGTGGTCGGCTATTAAATCAGCTAATAATAGGCATGCAACACAGTGGTCAGCTATTAAATCAGCTAATAATAGGCATGCAACACAGTGGTCGGCTATTAAATCAGCTAATAATAGGCATGCAACACAGTGGTCGTCTATTAAATCAACTAATAATAGGCATGCAACACAGTGGTCAGATATTAAATCAGCTAATAATAGGCATGCAACACAGTGGTCGTCTATTAAATCAACTAATAATAGGCATGCAACACAGTGGTCGTCTATTAAATCAGCTAATAATAGGGATGCAACACAGTGGTCGGCTATTAAATCAGCTAATAATAGGGATGTAACACAGTGATCGGCTATTAAATCAGCTAATAATAGGCATGCAACACAGTGGTTTGCTATTAAATCAGCTAATAATGGCAAGCAACACAGTGATCGGCTATTAAATCAGCTAATAATAGGCATGCCCTGATACGGGCAGGAGCAAGGGGGAGACGGCGGCCCCAGTCCGGGCACAGGGAGAGCAGCAGCGGCCCCGGCCCCGGTCCGGGCGAAGGGTAGACGGCGGCGGCCCCGATACGGGCAGGAGCAAGGGGGAGACGGCGGCCCCGGCCTCGGTCGAGTGAGGCAGGCGGAGGCCCCGGTCCAGGCAGGGAGTGGGAGGCGGCGGCCCCAGTACGGGCACAGGGAGAGCAGCAGCGGCCCCGGCCCCGGTCCGGGCGAAGGGTAGACGGCGGCGGCCCCAATACGGGCAGGAGCAAGGGGGAGACGGCGGCCCCAGTCCGGGCACAGGGAGAGCAGCAGCGGCCCCGGCCCCGGTCCGGGCGAAGGGTAGACGGCGGCGGCCCCGATACGGGCAGGAGCAAGGGGGAGACGGCGGCCCCGGCCTCGGTCGAGTGAGGCAGGCGGAGGCCCCTGTCCGGGCAGGGAGTGGGAGGCGGTGGCCCCAGTCCAGGCACAGGGTGAACTGCGGCGGCCTCGGCCCCGGTCCGGGCAGTATGGACCGACCTAGGAGGGGAGGCAGGCTCCTCCAGCCCGGGTAAGAAACCTGCATAGGAGAAGGCCACTCCGATATAAAACCTACGACCCAAGGACCTCGCTGCCACGTCCCAGCTTGCTTGGCCACGGCACACGAACCATGGGTGTAAAGGGTGGGGCCAGTACTGCGCGCACTGCACTCCACCTAAAAGCTCCTTTGCGCAGGCCCGAGGACAGGTCCACGTCCTCCCCCTCAACGTCCTCCCCCTCCACGTCCTCCCCCTCTACGTCCTCCCCCTCCACGTCCTCCCCCTCCACGTCCTCCCCCTCCACGTCCTCCCCCTCAAAAGATGCTCACAAACTCAAGCTAGCATGCTGGAACATCAGAATCATGCTAGACAAGACTGACAGCCACCGACCTGAACGTCGGTCTGCCCTCATTGCACATGAACTCCTCAGACTTGACATCGACATAGCCGCTCTCAGTGAAGTCCGCCTGGCAGATGTAGGCAGCCTCCAAGAACGCGGCACGGGCTACACACTCTACTGGTCTGGCAAGCCTTCGGATGAACGACGCCTATCTGGTGTAGGCTTCATGGTCAAGAGCTTCATTGCCTCCAAACTCGAAAACCTTCCGACAGGCCTCTCGGACCGAATCATGTCCATGCGACTCCCACTTCAAAACAAGCGTCACATCACCCTCATCAGTGTCTATGCTCCAACCCTCCAGGCGGAACCAGCAGAAAAGAACAAGTTCTACACCGACCTGCGCAACCTCATCCAACGTACCCCTACAGCCGACAAGGTTGTCATCCTGGGCGACTTCAACGCTCGTGTCGGCAAAGACTCAGAAACCTGGCCAGGAATCCTGGGCAAGCATGGCGTCGGCAAGTGCAACGACAATGGGCGCCTCCTGTTGGAGCTCTGCGCAGAACAGCGGCTTGTCATTACAAACACCCTTTTTCAGCAGAGGGACAGCCTTAAGACCACCTGGATGCATCCCCGATCCAAACACTGGCACCTCCTGGACTACATCCTGGTGCGAGAAAGTGACAAACAAGATGTGCTCCACACCAGGGTCATGCCTAGCGCGGAATGCCACACTGACCACCGGCTGGTTCGCTGCAAGCTCAACCTTCACTTCAAGCCAAAGCCCAGGAACAATAAAGCCCCCAGAAAGAGGTTCAATGTTGGAAAACTGCAGTCAGACGAAGCGAGAGGAAACTTCCAGGCAAACCTCAAAGCAAAGCTCGACGTTGCAACCCGCCTCCCGGACCCGTCCCCTGAAACCCTCTGGGATCAGTTGAAGACTACCATACTGCAATCCACTGAAGAGGTACTGGGCTTCTCCTCCAGGAAAAACAAGGA
Source organism: Narcine bancroftii (assembly GCF_036971445.1). Lineage (NCBI taxonomy): Eukaryota > Metazoa > Chordata > Chondrichthyes > Torpediniformes > Narcinidae > Narcine > Narcine bancroftii. Next base: position 298,592,236 of record NC_091469.1, read on the forward strand.
CTGGTTTGACGAAAACAGCCAGGAAATCCAGGAGCTGCTGGCAAAGAAGCGAGCTGCCCACCAGGCTCACCTTACAAAGCCGTCCTGTCCAGAGAAAAAACAAGCCTTCCGTCGCGCATGCAGCCATCTTCAGCGCAAACTCCGGGAGATCCAAAATGAGTGGTGGACTAGCCTCGCCAAACGAACACAGCTCAGCGCGGACATTGGCGACTTCAGGGGTTTCTACGAGGCTCTAAAGGCTGTGTACGGCCCCTCACCCCAAGTGCAAAGCCCGCTGCGCAGCTCAGACGGCAAAGTCCTCCTCAGCGACAAGATCTCCATCCTCAACCGATGGTCAGAACACTTCCAATCTCTTTTCAGTACCAACCGCTCAGTCCAAGATTCTGCCCTGCTCCAGCTCCCTCAACAGCCCCTAAGGCTAGAGCTGGATGAGGTTCCCACCCTGGATAAGACATATAAGGCAATCGAACAACTGAAAAGTGGCAAAGCAGCAGGTATGGATGGAATCCCCCCAGAAGTCTGGAAGGCTGGCGGCAAAACTCTGCATGCCAAACTGCATGAGTTTTTCAAGCTTTGTTGGGACCAAGGTAAACTGCCTCAGGATCTTCGTGATGCCACCATCATCACCCTGTACAAAAACAAAGGCGAGAAATCAGACTGCTCAAACTACAGAGGAATCACGTTGCTCTCCATTGCAGGCAAAATCTTCGCTAGGATTCTACTAAATAGAATAATACCTAGTGTCGCCGAGAATATTCTCCCAGAATCACAGTGCGGCTTTCGCGCAAACAGAGGAACCACTGACATGGTCTTTGCCCTCAGACAGCTCCAAGAAAAGTGCAGAGAACAAAACAAAGGACTCTACATCACCTTTGTTGACCTCACCAAAGCCTTTGACACCGTGAGCAGGAAAGGGCTTTGGCAAATACTAGAGCACATCGGATGTCCCCCAAAGTTCCTCAACATGATTATCCAACTGCACGAAAACCAACAAGGTCGGGTCAGATACAGCAATGAGCTCTCTGAACCCTTCTCCATTAACAATGGCGTAAAGCAAGGCTGTGTTCTCGCACCAACCCTCTTTTCAATCTTCTTCAGCATGATGCTGAACCAAGCCTTGAAAGACCCCAACAATGAAGACGCTGTTTACATCCGGTACCGCACGGATGGCAGTCTCTTCAATCTGAGGCGCCTGCAAGCTCACACCAAGACACAAGAGAAACTTGTCCGTGAACTACTCTTTGCAGATGATGCCGCTTTAGTTGCCCATTCAGAGCCAGCTCTTCAGCGCTTGACGTCCTGCTTTGCGGAAACTGCCAAAATGTTTGGCCTGGAAGTCAGCCTGAAGAAAACTGAGGTCCTCCATCAGCCAGCTCCCCACCATGACTACCAGCCCCCCCACATCTCCATCGGGCACACAAAACTCAAAACGGTCAACCAGTTTACCTATCTCGGCTGCACCATTTCATCAGATGCAAGGATCGACAATGAGATAGACAACACACTCGCCAAGGCAAATAGCGCCTTTGGAAGACTACACAAAAGAGTCTGGAAAAACAACCAACTGAAAAACCTCACAAAGATAAGCGTATACAGAGCCGTTGTCATACCCACACTCCTGTTCGGCTCCGAATCATGGGTCCTCTACCGGCACCACGCTTCCACCAGCGTTGTCTCCGCTCCATCCTCAACATCCATTGGAGCGCTCACACCCCTAACGTTGAGGTACTCGAGATGGCAGAGGTCGACAGCATCGAGTCCACGCTGCTGAAGATCCAGCTGCGCTGGATGGGTCACGTCTCCAGAATGGAGGACCATCGCCTTCCCAAGATCGTATTATATGGCGAGCTCTCCACTGGCCACCGTGACAGAGGTGCACCAAAGAAAAGGTACAAGGACTGCCTAAAGAAATCTCTTGGTGCCTGCCACATTGACCACCGCCAGTGGGCTGATAACGCCTCAAACCGTGCATCTTGGCGCCTCACAGTTTGGCGGGCAGCAGCCTCCTTTGAAGAAGACCGCAGAGCCCACCTCACTGACAAAAGGCAAAGGAGGAAAAACCCAACACCCAACCCCAACCAACCAATTTTCCCTTGCAACCGCTGCAATCGTGTCTGCCTGTCCCGCATCGGACTGGTCAGCCACAAACGAGCCTGCAGCTGACGTGGACTTTTTACCCCCTCCATAAATCTTCGTCCGCGAAGCCAAGCCAAAGAAAAAGAATAGGCATGCAACACAGTGGTCGGCTATTAAATCAGCTAATAATAGGCATGCAACACAGTGGTTTGCTATTAAATCAGCTAATAATAGGCATGCAACACAGTGGTCGGCTATTAAATCAGCTAATAATAGGCATGCAACACAGTGGACGGCTATTAAATCAGCTAATAATAGGCATGCAACACAGTGGTCGGCTATTAAATAAGCTAATAATAGGCATGCAATACAGTGGTCGGCTATTAAATCAGCTAATAATAGGCATGCAACACAGTGGTCGGCTATTAAATCAGCTAATAATAGGCATGCAACACAGTGGTCGGCTATTAAATCAGCTAATAATAGGCATGCAACACAGTGGTCGGCTATTAAATCAGCTAATAATAGGCATGCAACACAGTGGTCGGCTATTAAATCAGCTAATAATAGGCATGCAACACAGTGGTCGGCTATTAAATCAGCTAATAATAGGCATGCAACACAGTGGTCGGCTATTAAATCAGCTAATAATAGGCATGCAACACAGTGGTCGGCTATTAAATCAGCTAATAAAAGGCATGCAACACAGTGGTCGTCTATTAAATCAGCTAATAAAAGGCATGCAACACAGTGGTCGTCTATTAAATCAGCTAATAATAGGCATGCAACACAGTGGTCGGCTATTAAATCAGCTAATATTAGGCAAGCAACACAGTGGTCGGCTATTAAATCAGCTAATAATAGGCATGCAACACAGTGGTCGGCTATTAAATCAGCTAATTATAGGCATGCAACACAGTGGTCGGCTATTAAATCAGCTAATAATAGGGATGCAACACAGTGGTCGGCTATTAAATCAGCTAATAATAGGCATGCAACACAGTGGTCGGCTATTAAATCAACTAATAATAGGCATGCAACACAGTGGTCGTCTATTAAATCAGCTAATTATAGGCATGCAACACAGTGGTCGGCTATTAAATCAACTAATAATAGGCATGCAACACAGTGGTCGTCTATTAAATCAGCTAATTATAGGCATGCAACACAGTGGTCGGCTATTAAATCAACTAATAATAGGCATGCAACACAGTGGTCGGCTATTAAATCAGCTAATAATAGGCAAGCAACACAGTGGTCGGCTATTAAATCAGCTAATAATAGGCATGCAACACAGTGGTCGGCTATTAAATCAGCTAATAATAGGAAAGCAACACAGTGGTCGGCTATTAAATCAGCTAATTATAGGCATGCAACACAGTGGTCGGCTATTAAATCAACTAATAATAGGCATGCAACACAGTGGTCGGCTATTAAATCAGCTAATAATAGGCAAGCAACACAGTGGTCGGCTATTAAATCAGCTAATTATAGGCATGCAACACAGTGGTCGGCTATTAAATCAGCTAATAATAGGGATGCAACACAGTGGTCGTCTATTAAATCAGCTAATAATAGGCATGCAACACAGTGGTCGGCTATTAAATCAGCTAATAATAGGCATGCAACACAGTGGTCGTCTATTAAATCAGCTAATTATAGGCATGCAACACAGTGGTCGGCTATTAAATCAACTAATAATAGGCATGCAACACAGTGGTCGTCTATTAAATCAGCTAATTATAGGCATGCAACACAGTGGTCGGCTATTAAATCAACTAATAATAGGCATGCAACACAGCGGTCGGCTATTAAATCAGCTAATAATAGGGATGCAACACAGCGGTCGTCTATTAAATCAGCTAATAATAGGGATGCAACACAGCGGTCGTCTATTAAATCAGCTAATAATAGGCATGCAACACAGCGGTCGTCTATTAAATCAGCTAATAATAGGCATGCAACACAGTGGTCGGCTATTAAATCAACTAATAATAGGCATGCAACACAGTGGTCGGCTATTAAATCAGCTAATTATAGGCATGCAACACAGTGGTCGTCTATTAAATCAGCTAATAATAGGCATGCAACACAGTGGTCGTCTATTAAATCAGCTAATAATAGGCATGCAACACAGTGGTCGGCTATTAAATTAGCTAATAATAGGCATGCAACACAGTGATCGGCTATTAAATCAACTAATAATAGGCATGCAACACAGTGGTCGGCTATTAAATCAGCTAATAATAGGGATGCAAAACAGTGGTCGTCTATTAAATCAGCTAATAATAGGGATGCAACACAGTGGTCGTCTATTAAATCAGCTAATAATAGGCATGCAACACAGTGGTCGGAATTAAATCAGCTAATTATAGGCATGCAACACAGTGGTCGGCTATTAACTCAGCTAATTATAGGCATGCAACACAGTGGTCGTCTATTAAATCAGCTAATAAAAGGCATGCAACACAGTGGTCGGCTATTAAATCAGCTAATAATAGGCATGCAACACAGTGATCGGCTATTAAATCAACTAATAATAGGCATGCAACACAGTGGTCGGCTATTAAATCAGCTAATAATAGGGATGCAACACAGTGGTCGTCTATTAAATCAGCTAATAATAGGGATGCAACACAGTGGTCGTCTATTAAATCAGCTAATAATAGGCATGCAACGCAGTGGTCGTCTATTAAATGAGCTAACAATAGGCATGCAACGCAGTGGTCGTCTATTAAATCAGCTAATAATAGGCATGCAACACAGTGGTCGGCTATTAAATTAGCTAATAATAGGCATGCAACACAGTGATCGGCTATTAAATCAGCTAATAATAGGCATTCAACACAGTGGTCGGCTATTAAATCAGCTAATAATAGGCATGCAACACAGTGGTCGGCTATTAAATCAACTAATAATAGGCATGCAACACAGTGGTCGGCTATTAAATCAGCTAATAATAGGGATGCAACACAGTGGTCGTCTATTAAATCAGCTAATAATAGGGATGCAACACAGTGGTCGTCTATTAAATCAGCTAATAATAGGCATGCAACACAGTGGTCGGCTATTAAATCAGCTAATTATAGGCATGCAACACAGTGGTCGGCTATTAAATCAGCTAATTATAGGCATGCAACACAGTGGTCGTCTATTAAATCAGCTAATAATAGGCATGCAACACAGTGGTCGGCTATTAAATCAGCTAATTATAGGCATGCAACACAGTGGTCGGCTATTAAATCAGCTAATTATAGGCATGCAACACAGTGGTCGGCTATTAAATCAGCTAATAATAGGCATGCAACACAGTGGTCGGCTATTAAATCAGCTAATAATAGGCATGCAACACAGTGGTCGGCTATTAAATCAGCTAATAATAGGCATGCAACACAGTGGTCGGCTATTAAATCAGCTAATTATAGGCATGCAACACAGTGGTCGGCTATTAAATCAGCTAATAATAGGCATGCAACACAGTGGTCGGCTATTAAATCAGCTAATAATAGGCATGCAACACAGTAGTCGGCTATTAAATCAGCTAATTATAGGCATGCAACACAGTGGTCGGCTATTAAATCAGCTAATAATAGGCATGCAACACAGTGGTCGGCTATTAAATCAGCTAATAATAGGCATGCAACACAGTGGTCGGCTATTAAATCAGCTAATTATAGGCATGCAACACAGTGGTCGGCTATTAAATCAGCTAATTATAGGCATGCAACACAGTGGTCGGCTATTAAATCAGCTAATAATAGGCATGCAACACAGTGGTCGGCTATTAAATCAGCTAATTATAGGCATGCAACACAGTGGTCGGCTATTAAATCAGCTAATAATAGGCATGCAACACAGTGGTCAGCTATTAAATCAGCTAATAATAGGCATGCAACACAGTGGTCGTCTATTAAATCAGCTAATAATAGGCATGCAACACAGTGGTCGGCTATTAAATCAGCTAATTATAGGCATGCAACACAGTGGTCAGCTATTAAATCAGCTAATAATAGGCATGCAACACAGTGGTCGGCTATTAAATCAGCTAATTATAGGCATGCAACACAGTGGTCAGCTATTAAATCAGCTAATAATAGGCATGCAACACAGTGGTCGTCCATTAAATCAGCTAATAATAGGCATGCAACACAGTGGTCGGCTATTAAATCAGCTAATTATAGGCATGCAACACAGTGGTCGTCTATTAAATCAGCTAATAATAGGCATGCAACACAGTGGTCGTCTATTAAATCAGCTAATTATAGGCATGCAACACAGTGGTCAGCTATTAAATCAGCTAATTATAGGCATGCAACACAGTGGTCAGCTATTAAATCAGCTAATAATAGGCATGCAACACAGTGGTCGGCTATTAAATCAGCTAATTATAGGCATGCAACACAGTGGTCAGCTATTAAATCAGCTAATAATAGGCATGCAACACAGTGGTCGGCTATTAAATCAGCTAATTATAGGCATGCAACACAGTGGTCAGCTATTAAATCAGCTAATAATAGGGATGCAACACAGTGGTCGTCTATTAAATCAGCTAATAATAGGGATGCAACACAGTGGTCGTCTATTAAATCAGCTAATAATAGGCATGCAACACAGTGGTCGGCTATTAACTCAGCTAATTATAGGCATGCAACACAGTGGTCGTCTATTAAATCAGCTAATAAAAGGCATGCAACACAGTGGTCGGCTATTAAATCAGCTAATAATAGGCATGCAACACAGTGATCGGCTATTAAATCAACTAATAATAGGCATGCAACACAGTGGTTGGCTATTAAATCAGCTAATAATAGGGATGCAACACAGTGGTCGTCTATTAAATCAGCTAATAATAGGGATGCAACACAGTGGTCGTCTATTAAATCAGCTAATAATAGGCATGCAACGCAGTGGTCGTCTATTAAATGAGCTAATAATAGGCATGCAACGCAGTGGTCGTCTATTAAATCAGCTAATAATAGGCATGCAACACAGTGGTCGGCTATTAAATTAGCTAATAATAGGCATGCAACACAGTGATCGGCTATTAAATCAGCTAATAATAGGCATTCAACACAGTGGTCGGCTATTAAATCAGCTAATAATAGGCATGCAACACAGTGGTCGGCTATTAAATCAACTAATAATAGGCATGCAACACAGTGGTCGGCTATTAAATCAGCTAATAATAGGGATGCAACACAGTGGTCGTCTATTAAATCAGCTAATAATAGGGATGCAACACAGTGGTCGTCTATTAAATCAGCTAATAATAGGCATGCAACACAGTGGTCGGCTATTAAATCAGCTAATTATAGGCATGCAACACAGTGGTCGGCTATTAAATCAGCTAATTATAGGCATGCAACACAGTGGTCGTCTATTAAATCAGCTAATAATAGGCATGCAACACAGTGGTCGGCTATTAAATCAGCTAATTATAGGCATGCAACACAGTGGTCGGCTATTAAATCAGCTAATTATAGGCATGCAACACAGTGGTCGGCTATTAAATCAGCTAATAATAGGCATGCAACACAGTGGTCGGCTATTAAATCAGCTAATAATAGGCATGCAACACAGTGGTCGGCTATTAAATCAGCTAATAATAGGCATGCAACACAGTGGTCGGCTATTAAATCAGCTAATTATAGGCATGCAACACAGTGGTCGGCTATTAAATCAGCTAATAATAGGCATGCAACACAGTGGTCGGCTATTAAATCAGCTAATAATAGGCATGCAACACAGTAGTCGGCTATTAAATCAGCTAATTATAGGCATGCAACACAGTGGTCGGCTATTAAATCAGCTAATAATAGGCATGCAACACAGTGGTCGGCTATTAAATCAGCTAATAATAGGCATGCAACACAGTGGTCGGCTATTAAATCAGCTAATTATAGGCATGCAACACAGTGGTCGGCTATTAAATCAGCTAATTATAGGCATGCAACACAGTGGTCGGCTATTAAATCAGCTAATAATAGGCATGCAACACAGTGGTCGGCTATTAAATCAGCTAATTATAGGCATGCAACACAGTGGTCGGCTATTAAATCAGCTAATAATAGGCATGCAACACAGTGGTCAGCTATTAAATCAGCTAATAATAGGCATGCAACACAGTGGTCGTCTATTAAATCAGCTAATAATAGGCATGCAACACAGTGGTCGGCTATTAAATCAGCTAATTATAGGCATGCAACACAGTGGTCAGCTATTAAATCAGCTAATAATAGGCATGCAACACAGTGGTCGGCTATTAAATCAGCTAATTATAGGCATGCAACACAGTGGTCAGCTATTAAATCAGCTAATAATAGGCATGCAACACAGTGGTCGTCCATTAAATCAGCTAATAATAGGCATGCAACACAGTGGTCGGCTATTAAATCAGCTAATTATAGGCATGCAACACAGTGGTCGTCTATTAAATCAGCTAATAATAGGCATGCAACACAGTGGTCGTCTATTAAATCAGCTAATTATAGGCATGCAACACAGTGGTCAGCTATTAAATCAGCTAATTATAGGCATGCAACACAGTGGTCAGCTATTAAATCAGCTAATAATAGGCATGCAACACAGTGGTCGGCTATTAAATCAGCTAATTATAGGCATGCAACACAGTGGTCAGCTATTAAATCAGCTAATAATAGGCATGCAACACAGTGGTCGGCTATTAAATCAGCTAATTATAGGCATGCAACACAGTGGTCAGCTATTAAATCAGCTAATAATAGGGATGCAACACAGTGGTCGTCTATTAAATCAGCTAATAATAGGGATGCAACACAGTGGTCGTCTATTAAATCAGCTAATAATAGGCATGCAACACAGTGGTCGTCTATTAAATCAGCTAATTATAGGCATGAAACACAGTGGTCAGCTATTAAATCAGCTAATAATAGGCATGCAACACAGTGGTCAGCTATTAAATCAGCTAATAATAGGCATGCAACACAGTGGTCGTCTATTAAATCAGCTAATTATAGGCATGCAACACAGTGGTAAGCTATTAAATCAGCTAATAATAGGCATGCAACACAGTGGTCAGCTATTAAATCAGCTAATAATAGGCATGCAACACAGTGGTCAGCTATTAAATCAGCTAATAATACGCATGCAACACAGCGGTCGGCTATTAAATCAGCTAATAATAGGGATGCAACACAGCGGTCGTCTATTAAATCAGCTAATAATAGGGATGCAACACAGCGGTCGTCTATTAAATCAGCTAATAATAGGCATGCAACACAGCGGTCGTCTATTAAATCAGCTAATAATAGGCATGCAACACAGTGGTCGGCTATTAAATCAACTAATAATAGGCATGCAACACAGTGGACGTCTATTAAATCAGCTAATAATAGGCATGCAACACAGTGGTCGGCTATTAAATCAACTAATAATAGGCATGCAACACAGTGGTCGTCTATTAAATCAGCTAATAATAGGCATGCAACACAGTGGTCGGCTATTAAATCAGCTAATAATAGGCATGCAACACAGTGGTCGGCTATTAAATCAACTAATAATAGGCATGCAACACAGTGGTCGTCTATTAAATCAGCTAATTATAGGCATGCAACACAGTGGACGTCTATTAAATCAGCTAATTATAGGCATGCAACACAGTGGACGTCTATTAAATCAGCTAATAATAGGCATGCAACACAGTGGTCGTCTATTAAATCAGCTAATAATAGGCATGCAACACAGTGGTCGGCTATTAAATCAGCTAATAATAGGCATGCAACACAGTGGTCGGCTATTAAATCAGCTAATAATAGGCATGCAACACAGTGGTCGGCTATTAAATCAGCTAATAATAGGCATGCAACACAGTGGTCGGCTATTAAATCAACTAATAATAGGCATGCAACACAGTGGTCGTCTATTAAATCAGCTAATTATAGGCATGCAACACAGTGAACGTCTATTAAATCAGCTAATAATAGGCATGCAACACAGTGGTCGTCTATTAAATCAGCTAATAATAGGCATGCAACACAGTGGTCGGCTATTAAATCAGCTAATAATAGGCATGCAACACAGTGGTCGGCTATTAAATCAGCTAATAATAGGCATGCAACACAGTGGTCGTCTATTAAATCAGCTAATAATAGGCATGCAACACAGTGGTCGTCTATTAAATCAGCTAATAATAGGCATGCAACACAGTGGTCGGCTATTAAATCAGCTAATAATAGGCATGCAACACAGTGGTCGTCTATTAAATCAGCTAATTATAGGCATGCAACACAGTGGACGTCTATTAAATCAACTAATAATAGGCATGCAACACAGTGGTCGTCTATTAAATCAACTAATAATAGGCATGCAACACAGTGGACGTCTATTAAATCAGCTAATAATAGGCATGCAACACAGTGGTCGGCTATTAAATCAACTAATAATAGGCATGCAACACAGTGGTCGTCTATTAAATCAGCTAATTATAGGCATGCAACGCAGTGGTCGGCTATTAAATCAACTAATAATAGGCATGCAACACAGTGGTCGTCTATTAAATCAGCTAATAATAGGCATGCAACACAGTGGTCGGCTATTAAATCAGCTAATAATAGGCATGCAACACAGTGGATGTCTATTAAATCAGCTAATAATAGGCATGCAACACAGTGGTCGGCTATTAAATCAACTAATAATAGGCATGCAACACAGTGGTCGTCTATTAAATCAGCTAATTATAGGCATGCAACACAGTGGTCGGCTATTAAATCAACTAATAATAGGCATGCAACACAGTGGTCGTCTATTAAATCAGCTAATAATAGGCATGCAACACAGTGGTCGGCTATTAAATCAGCTAATAATAGGCATGCAACACAGTGGACGTCTATTAAATCAGCTAATAATAGGCATGCAACACAGTGGTCGGCTATTAAATCAACTAATAATAGGCATGCAACACAGTGGTCGGCTATTAAATCAGCTAATTATAGGCATGCAACACAGTGGTCGGCTATTAAATCAACTAATAATAGGCATGCAACACAGTGGTCGTCTATTAAATCAGCTAATAATAGGCATGCAACACAGTGGACGGCTATTAAATCAGCTAATAATAGGCATGCAACACAGTGGACGTCTACTAAATCAGCTAATTATAGGCATGCAACACAGTGGTCGGCTATTAAATCAACTAATAATAGGCATGCAACACAGTGGTCGTCTATTAAATCAGCTAATAATAGGCATGCAACACAGTGGTCGGCTATTAAATCAGCTAATAATAGGCATGCAACACAGTGGACGTCTATTAAATCAGCTAATAATAGGCATGCAACACAGTGGTCGTCTATTAAATCAGCTAATAATAGGCATGCAATACAGTGGTCGTCTATTAAATCAGCTAATAATAGGCATGCAACACAGTGGTCGTCTATTAAATCAGCTAATAATAGGCATGCAAAACAGTGGTCGTCTATTAAATCAGCTAATAATAGGCATGCAATACAGTGGTCGTCTATTAAATCAGCTAATAATAGGCATGCAATACAGTGGTCGTCTATTAAATCAGCTAATAATAGGCATGCAACACAGTGGTCGTCTATTAAATCAGCTAATAATAGGGATGCAACACAGTGGTCGTCTATTAAATCAGCTAATAATAGGCATGCAACACAGTGGTCGTCTATTAAATCAGCTAATAATAGGCATGCAACACAGTGGTCAGCTATTACATCAGCTAATAATAGGCATGCAACACAGTGGTCGGCTATTAAATCAGCTAATAATAGGGATGCAACACAGTGGTCGGCTATTAAATCAACTAATAATAGGCATGCAACACAGTGGTCGTCTATTAAATCAGCTAATAATAGGCATGCAACACAGTGGTTGTCTATTAAATCAGCTAATAATAGGCATGCAACACAGTGGTCAGCTATTAAATCAGCTAATAATAGGGATGCAACACAGTGGTCAGCTATTAAATCAGCTAATAATAGGCATGCAACACAGTGGTCGTCTATTAAATCAGCTAATAATAGGCATGCAACACAGTGGTCGTCTATTAAATCAGCTAATAATAGGGATGCAACACAGTGGTCGGCTATTAAATCAACTAATAATAGGCATGCAACACAGTGGTCGTCTATTAAATCAGCTAATAATAGGGATGCAACACAGTGGTCGGCTATTAAATCAACTAATAATAGGCATGCAACACAGTGGTCGTCTATTAAATCAGCTAATAATAGGGATGCAACACAGCGGTCGTCTATTAAATCAGCTAATAATAGGGATGCAACACAGTGGTCGTCTATTAAATCAGCTAATAATAGGGATGCAACCCAGTGGTCGTCTATTAAATCAGCTAATAATAGGCATGCAACACAGTGGTCGTCTATTAAATCAGCTAATAATAGGGATGCAACACAGTGGTCGTCTATTAAATCAGCTAATAATAGGGATGCAACACAGTGGCCGTCTATTAAATCAGCTAATAATAGGGATGCAACACAGTGGCCGTCTATTAAATCAGCTAATAATAGGGATGCAACACAGTGGTCGTCTATTAAATCAGTTAATAATAGGCATGCAACACAGTGGTTGTCTATTAAATCAGCTAATAATAGGGATGCAACACAGTGGTCGTCTATTAAATCAGCTAATAATAGGCATGCAACACAGTGGTCGTCTATTAAATCAGCTAATAATAGGCATGCAACACAGTGGTCGGCTATTAAATCAGCTAATAATAGGCATGCAACACAGTGGTCGTCTATTAAATCAGCTAATAATAGGGATGCAACACAGTGGTCTTCTATTAAATCAGCTAATAATAGGGATGCAACACAGTGGTCTTCTATTAAATCAGCTAATAATAGGCATGCAACACAGTGGTCGTCTATTAAATCAGCTAATAATAGGGATGCAACACAGTGGTCGTCTATTAAATCAGCTAATAATAGGCATGCAACACAGTGGTCGTCTATTAAATCAGCTAATTATAGGCATGCAACACAGTGGTCAGCTATTAAATCAGCTAATAATAGGCATGCAACACAGTGGTCGGCTATTAAATCAGCTAATAATAGGCATGCAACACAGTGGTCGGCTATTAAATCAGCTAATAATAGGGATGCAACACAGTGGTCGGCTATTAAATCAACTAATAATAGGCATGCAACACAGTGGTCGGCTATTAAATCAGCTAATAATAGGCATGCAACACAGTGGTCGTCTATTAAATCAGCTAATAATAGGGATGCAACACAGTGGTCGTCTATTAAATCAGCTAATAATAGGGATGCAACACAGCGGTCGTCTATTAAATCAGCTAATAATAGGCATGCAACACAGCGGTCGTCTATTAAATCAGCTAATAATAGGCATGCAACACAGTGGTCGGCTATTAAATCAACTAAAAATAGGCATGCAACACAGTGGTCGTCTATTAAATCAGCTAATTATAGGCATGCAACACAGTGGTCGGCTATTAAATCAACTAATAATAGGCATGCAACACAGTGGTCGTCTATTAAATCAGCTAATAATAGGCATGCAACACAGTGGTCGGCTATTAAATCAGCTAATAATAGGCATGCAACACAGTGGACGTCTATTAAATCAGCTAATAATAGGCATGCAACACAGTGGTCGGCTATTAAATCAACTAATAATAGGCATGCAACACAGTGGTCGTCTATTAAATCAGCTAATAATAGGCATGCAACACAGTGGTCGGCTATTAAATCAGCTAATAATAGGCATGCAACACAGTGGTCGGCTATTAAATCAACTAATAATAGGCATGCAACACAGTGGTCGTCTATTAAATCAGCTAATTATAGGCATGCAACACAGTGGACGTCTATTAAATCAGCTAATAATAGGCATGCAACACAGTGGTCGTCTATTAAATCAGCTAATAATAGGCATGCAACACAGTGGTCGGCTATTAAATCAGCTAATAATAGGCATGCAACACAGTGGTCGGCTATTAAATCAGCTAATAATAGGCATTCAACACAGTGGTCGGCTATTAAATCAGCTAATAATAGGCATGCAACACAGTGGTCGTCTATTAAATCAGCTAATAATAGGCATGCAACACAGTGGTCGTCTATTAAATCAGCTAATAATAGGCATGCAACACAGTGGTCGGCTATTAAATCAGCTAATAATAGGCATGCAACACAGTGGTCGTCTATTAAATCAGCTAATTATAGGCATGCAACACAGTGGACGTCTATTAAATCAACTAATAATAGGCATGCAACACAGTGGTCGTCTATTAAATCAACTAATAATAGGCATGCAACACAGTGGACGTCTATTAAATCAGCTAATAATAGGCATGCAACACAGTGGTCGGCTATTAAATCAACTAATAATAGGCATGCAACACAGTGGTCGTCTATTAAATCAGCTAATTATAGGCATGCAACGCAGTGGTCGGCTATTAAATCAACTAATAATAGGCATGCAACACAGTGGTCGTCTATTAAATCAGCTAATAATAGGCATGCAACACAGTGGTTGGCTATTAAATCAGCTAATAATAGGCATGCAACACAGTGGACGTCTATTAAATCAGCTAATAATAGGCATGCAACACAGTGGTCGGCTATTAAATCAACTAATAATAGGCATGCAACACAGTGGTCGTCTATTAAATCAGCTAATTATAGGCATGCAACACAGTGGTCGGCTATTAAATCAACTAATAATAGGCATGCAACACAGTGGTCGTCTATTAAATCAGCTAATAATAGGCATGCAACACAGTGGTCGTCTATTAAATCAGCTAATATTAGGCATGCAACACAGTGGACGTCTACTAAATCAGCTAATAATAGGCATGCAACACAGTGGTCGTCTATTAAATCAGCTAATTATAGGCATGCAACACAGTGGTCGGCTATTAAATCAACTAATAATAGGCATGCAACACAGTGGTCGTCTATTAAATCAGCTAATAATAGGCATGCAACACAGTGGTCGTCTATTAAATCAGCTAATAATAGGCATGCAACACAGTGGTCGGCTATTAAATCAGCTAATAATAGGCATGCAACACAGTGGACGTCTACTAAATCAGCTAATAATAGGCATGCAACACAGTGGTCGTCTATTAAATCAGCTAATTATAGGCATGCAACACAGTGGTCGGCTATTAAATCAACTAATAATAGGCATGCAACACAGTGGTCGTCTATTAAATCAGCTAATAATAGGCATGCAACACAGTGGTCGGCTATTAAATCAGCTAATAATAGGCATGCAACACAGTGGACGTCTATTAAATCAGCTAATAATAGGCATGCAACACAGTGGTCGTCTATTAAATCAGCTAATAATAGGCATGCAATACAGTGGTCGTCTATTAAATCAGCTAATAATAGGCATGCAACACAGTGGTCGTCTATTAAATCAGCTAATAATAGGCATGCAACACAGTGGTCGTCTATTAAATCAGCTAATAATAGGCATGCAATACAGTGGTCGTCTATTAAATCAGCTAATAATAGGCATGCAACACAGTGGTCATCTATTAAATCAGCTAATAATAGGCATGCAACACAGTGGTCGTCTATTAAATCAGCTAATAATAGGCATGCAATACAGTGGTCGTCTATTAAATCAGCTAATAATAGGCATGCAACACAGTGGTCGTCTGTTAAATCAGCTAATAATAGGCATGCAACACAGTGGTCGTCTATTAAATCAGCTAATAATAGGCATGCAACACAGTGGTCGTCTATTAAATCAGCTAATAATAGGCATGCAACACAGTGGTCGTCTATTAAATCAGCTAATAATAGGCATGCAATACAGTGGTCGTCTATTAAATCAGCTAATAATAGGCATGCAACACAGTGGTCGGCTATTAAATCAGCTAATAATAGGCATGCAATACAGTGGTCGTCTATTAAATCAGCTAATAATAGGCATGCAACACAGTGGTCGTCTATTAAATCAGCTAATAATAGGGATGCAACACAGTGGTCGGCTATTAAATCAGCTAATAATAGGCATGCAATACAGTGGTCGTCTATTAAATCAGCTAATAATAGGCATGCAACACAGTGGTCGGCTATTAAATCAGCTAATAATAGGCATGCAACACAGTGGTCGTCTATTAAATCAGCTAATAATAGGGATGCAACACAGTGGTCGTCTATTAAATCAGCTAATAATAGGGATGCAACACAGTGGTCGTCTATTAAATCAGCTAATAATAGGGATGCAACACAGTGGTCGGCTATTAAATCAGCTAATAATAGGCATGCAATACAGTGGTCGTCTATTAAATCAGCTAATAATAGGCATGCAACACAGTGGTCGGCTATTAAATCAGCTAATAATAGGGATGCAACACAGTGGTCGTCTATTAAATCAGCTAATAATAGGGATGCAACACAGTGGTCGTCTATTAAATCAGCTAATAATAGGGATGCAACACAGTGGTCGTCTATTAAATCAGCTAATAATAGGGATGCAACACAGTGGTCGTCTATTAAATCAGCTAATAATAGGGATGCAACACAGTGGTCGTCTATTAAATCAGCTAATAATAGGCATGCAACACAGTGGTCGTCTATTAAATTAGCTAATAATAGGCATGCAACACAGTGGTCAGCTATTAAATCAGCTAATAATGGGCATGCAACACAGTGGTCGTCTATTAAATCAGCTAATAATAGGGATGCAACACAGTGGTCGTCTATTAAATCAGCTAATAATAGGCATGCAACACAGTGGTCGTCTATTAAATCAGCTAATAATAGGCATGCAACACAATGGTCGGCTATTAAATCAGCTAATAATAGGCATGCAACACAGTGGTCAGCTATTAAATCAGCTAATTATAGGCATGCAACACAGTGGTCTTCTATTAAATCAGCTAATAATAGGCATGCAACACAGAGGTCGGCTATTAAATCAGCTAATAATAGGCATGCAACACAGTGGTCGGCTATTAAATCAGCTAATAATAGGCATGCAACACAGTGGTCGGCTATTAAATCAGCTAATAATAGGGATGCAACACAGTGGTCGGCTATTAAATCAACTAATAATAGGCATGCAACACAGTGGTCGGCTATTAAATCAGCTAATAATAGGCATGCAACACAGTGGTCGGCTATTAAATCAGCTAATAATAGGCATGCAACACAGTGGTCGGCTATTAAATCAGCTAATAATAGGCATGCAACACAGTGGTCGGCTATTAAATCAGCTAATAATAGGCATGCAACACAGTGGTCGGCTATTAAATCAGCTAATAATAGGCATGCAACACAGTGGTCGGCTATTAAATCAGCTAATAATAGGCATGCAACACAGTGGTCGGCTATTAAATCAGCTAATAATAGGCATGCAACACAGTGGTCAGCTATTAAATCAGCTAATAATAGGCATGCAACACAGTGGTCGGCTATTAAATCAGCTAATAATAGGCATGCAACACAGTGGTCGGCTATTAAATCAGCTAATAATAGGCATGCAACACAGTGGTCGGCTATTAAATCAGCTAATAATAGGCATGAAACACAGTGGTCGGCTATTAAATCAGCTAATAATAGGCATGCAACACAGTGGTCGGCTATTAAATCAGCTAATAATAGGCATGCAACACAGTGGTCGTCTATTAAATCAGCTAATTATAGGCATGCAACACAGTGGACGTCTATTAAATCAACTAATAATAGGCATGCAACACAGTGGTCGTCTATTAAATCAACTAATAATAGGCATGCAACACAGTGGACGTCTATTAAATCAGCTAATAATAGGCATGCAACACAGTGGTCGGCTATTAAATCAACTAATAATAGGCATGCAACACAGTGGTCGTCTATTAAATCAGCTAATTATAGGCATGCAACGCAGTGGTCGGCTATTAAATCAACTAATAATAGGCATGCAACACAGTGGTCGTCTATTAAATCAGCTAATAATAGGCATGCAACACAGTGGTCGGCTATTAAATCAGCTAATAATAGGCATGCAACACAGTGGACGTCTATTAAATCAGCTAATAATAGGCATGCAACACAGTGGTCGGCTATTAAATCAACTAATAATAGGCATGCAACACAGTGGTCGTCTATTAAATCAGCTAATTATAGGCATGCAACACAGTGGTCGGCTATTAAATCAACTAATAATAGGCATGCAACACAGTGGTCGTCTATTAAATCAGCTAATAATAGGCATGCAACACAGTGGTCGGCTATTAAATCAGCTAATAATAGGCATGCAACACAGTGGACGTCTATTAAATCAGCTAATAATAGGCATGCAACACAGTGGTCGGCTATTAAATCAACTAATAATAGGCATGCAACACAGTGGTCGTCTATTAAATCAGCTAATTATAGGCATGCAACACAGTGGTCGGCTATTAAATCAACTAATAATAGGCATGCAACACAGTGGTCGTCTATTAAATCAGCTAATAATAGGCATGCAACACAGTGGTCGGCTATTAAATCAGCTAATTATAGGCATGCAACACAGTGGTCGGCTATTAAATCAACTAATAATAGGCATGCAACACAGTGGTCGTCTATTAAATCAGCTAATTATAGGCATGCAACACAGTGGTCGGCTATTAAATCAACTAATAATAGGCATGCAACACAGTGGTCGTCTATTAAATCAGCTAATTATAGGCATGCAACACAGTGGTCGTCTATTAAATCAGCTAATAATAGGGATGCAACACAGTGGTCGTCTATTAAATCAGCTAATAATAGGGATGCAACACAGCGGTCGTCTATTAAATCAGCTAATAATAGGCATGCAACACAGTGGACGGCTATTAAATCAGCTAATAATAGGCAAGCAACACAGTGGTCGGCTATTAAATCAGCTAATAATAGGCATGCAACACAGTGGTCGGCTATTAAATCAGCTAATAATAGGCATGCAACACAGTGGTCGGCTATTAAATCAACTAATAATAGGCATGCAACACAGTGGTCGGCTATTAAGTCAGCTAATAATAGGCATGCAACACAGTGGTCGGCTATTAAATCAGGTAATTATAGGCATGCAACACAGTGGTCGGCTATTAAATCAGCTAATTATAGGCATGCAACACAGTGGTCGGCTATTAAATCAGCTAATTATAGGCATGCAACACAGTGGACGGCTATTAAATCAGCTAATAATAGGCATGCAACACAGTGGTCGGCTATTAAATCAGCTAATTATAGGCATGCAACACAGTGGTCGTCTATTAAATCAGCTAATTATAGGCATGCAACACAGTGGTCGGCTATTAAATCAGCTAATTATAGGCATGCAACACAGTGGTCGGCTATTAAATCAGCTAATTATAGGCATGCAACACAGTGGTCAGCTATTAAATCAGCTAATTATAGGCATGCAACACAGTGGTCGGCTATTAAATCAACTAATAATAGGCATGCAACACAGTGGTCGTCTATTAAATCAGCTAATTATAGGCATGCAACACAGTGGTCGGCTATTAAATCAACTAATAATAGGCATGCAACACAGTGGTCGTCTATTAAATCAGCTAATTATAGGCATGCAACACAGTGGTCGGCTATTAAATCAGCTAATAAAAGGCATGCAACACAGTGGTCGTCTATTAAATCAGCTAATAAAAGGCATGCAACACAGCGGTCGTCTATTAAATCAGCTAATAATAGGCATGCAACACAGTGGTCGTCTATTAAATCAGCTAATAATAGGCATGCAACACAGTGGTCGTCTATTAAATCAGCTAATAATAGGCATGCAACACAGTGGTCGGCTATTAAATCAGCTAATAATAGGCATGCAACACAGTGGACGTCTACTAAATCAGCTAATAATAGGCATGCAACACAGTGGTCGTCTATTAAATCAGCTAATTATAGGCATGCAACACAGTGGTCGGCTATTAAATCAACTAATAATAGGCATGCAACACAGTGGTCGTCTATTAAATCAGCTAATAATAGGCATGCAACACAGTGGTCGGCTATTAAATCAGCTAATAATAGGCATGCAACACAGTGGACGTCTATTAAATCAGCTAATAATAGGCATGCAACACAGTGGTCGTCTATTAAATCAGCTAATAATAGGCATGCAATACAGTGGTCGTCTATTAAATCAGCTAATAATAGGCATGCAACACAGTGGTCGTCTATTAAATCAGCTAATAATAGGCATGCAACACAGTGGTCGTCTATTAAATCAGCTAATAATAGGCATGCAATACAGTGGTCGTCTATTAAATCAGCTAATAATAGGCATGCAATACAGTGGTCATCTATTAAATCAGCTAATAATAGGCATGCAACACAGTGGTCGTCTATTAAATCAGCTAATAATAGGCATGCAATACAGTGGTCGTCTATTAAATCAGCTAATAATAGGCATGCAACACAGTGGTCGTCTATTAAATCAGCTAATAATAGGCATGCAACACAGTGGTCGTCTATTAAATCAGCTAATAATAGGCATGCAACACAGTGGTCGTCTATTAAATCAGCTAATAATAGGCATGCAACACAGTGGTCGTCTATTAAATCAGCTAATAATAGGCATGCAATACAGTGGTCGTCTATTAAATCAGCTAATAATAGGCATGCAACACAGTGGTCGGCTATTAAATCAGCTAATAATAGGCATGCAATACAGTGGTCGTCTATTAAATCAGCTAATAATAGGCATGCAACACAGTGGTCGTCTATTAAATCAGCTAATAATAGGGATGCAACACAGTGGTCGGCTATTAAATCAGCTAATAATAGGCATGCAATACAGTGGTCGTCTATTAAATCAGCTAATAATAGGCATGCAACACAGTGGTCGGCTATTAAATCAGCTAATAATAGGCATGCAACACAGTGGTCGTCTATTAAATCAGCTAATAATAGGCATGCAACACAGTGGTCGTCTATTAAATCAGCTAATTATAGGCATGCAACACAGTGGTCGTCTATTAAATCAGCTAATAATAGGGATGCAACACAGTGGTCGGCTATTAAATCAGCTAATAATAGGCATGCAACACAGTGGTCGGCTATTAAATCAGCTAATAATAGGCATGCAACACAGTGGTCGGCTATTATATCAGCTAATAATAGGCATGCAACACAGTGGTCGGCTATTAAATCAGCTAATAATAGGCATGCAACACAGTGGTCGGCTATTAAATCAGCTAATAATAGGCATGCAACACAGTGGTCGGCTATTAAATCAACTAATAATAGGCATGCAACACAGTGGTCGTCTATTAAATCAGCTAATAATAGGCATGCAACACAGTGGTCAGCTATTAAATCAGCTAATTATAGGCATGCAACACAGTGGTCGGCTATTAAATCAGCTAATAATAGGCATGCAACACAGTGGTCGGCTATTAAATCAGCTAATTATAGGCATGCAACACAGTGGTCGGCTATTAAATCAACTAATAATAGGCATGCAACACAGTGGTCGTCTATTAAATCAGCTAATTATAGGCATGCAACACAGTGGTCGGCTATTAAATCAACTAATAATAGGCATGCAACACAGTGGTCGTCTATTAAATCAGCTAATTATAGGCATGCAACACAGTGGTCGTCTATTAAATCAGCTAATAATAGGCATGCAATACAGTGGTCGTCTATTAAATCAGCTAATAATAGGCATGCAACACAGTATTCGTCTATTAAATCAGCTAATAATAGGCATGCAACACAGTGGTCGTCTATTAAATCAGCTAATAATAGGCATGCAATACAGTGGTCGTCTATTAAATCAGCTAATAATAGGCATGCAATACAGTGGTCATCTATTAAATCAGCTAATAATAGGCATGCAACACAGTGGTCGTCTATTAAATCAGCTAATAATAGGCATGCAATACAGTGGTCGTCTATTAAATCAGCTAATAATAGGCATGCAACACAGTGGTCGTCTATTAAATCAGCTAATAATAGGCATGCAACACAGTGGTCGTCTATTAAATCAGCTAATAATAGGCATGCAACACAGTGGTCGTCTATTAAATCAGCTAATAATAGGCATGCAATACAGTGGTCGTCTATTAAATCAGCTAATAATAGGCATGCAACACAGTGGTCGGCTATTAAATCAGCTAATAATAGGCATGCAATACAGTGGTCGTCTATTAAATCAGCTAATAATAGGCATGCAACACAGTGGTCGTCTATTAAATCAGCTAATAATATGGATGCAACACAGTGGTCGGCTATTAAATCAGCTAATAATAGGCATGCAATACAGTGGTCGTCTATTAAATCAGCTAATAATAGGCATGCAACACAGTGGTCGGCTATTAAATCAGCTAATACTAGGCATGCAACACAGTGGTCGTCTATTAAATCAGCTAATAATAGGCATGCAACACAGTGGTCGTCTATTAAATCAGCTAATTATAGGCATGCAACACAGTGGTCGTCTATTAAATCAGCTAATAATAGGGATGCAACACAGTGGTCGGCTATTAAATCAGCTAATAATAGGCATGCAACACAGTGGTCGGCTATTAAATCAGCTCATAATAGGCATGCAACACAGTGGTCGGCTATTAAATCAGCTAATAATAGGCATGCAACACAGTGGTCGGCTATTAAATCAGCTAATAATAGGCATGCAACACAGTGGTCGGCTATTAAATCAGCTAATAATAGGCATGCAACACAGTGGTCGGCTATTAAATCAACTAATAATAGGCATGCAACACAGTGGTCGTCTATTAAATCAGCTAATAATAGGCATGCAACACAGTGGTCGGCTATTAAATCAGCTAATAATAGGCATGCAACACAGTGGTCGTCTATTAAATCAGCTAATAATAGGGATGCAACACAGTGGTCGTCTATTAAATCAGCTAATAATAGGGATGCAACACAGTGGTCGTCTATTAAATCAGCTAATAATAGGGATGCAACACAGTGGTCGGCTATTAAATCAGCTAATAATAGGCATGCAATACAGTGGTCGTCTATTAAATCAGCTAATAATAGGCATGCAACACAGTGGTCGGCTATTAAATCAGCTAATAATAGGGATGCAACACAGTGGTCGTCTATTAAATCAGCTAATAATAGGGATGCAACACAGTGGTCGTCTATTAAATCAGCTAATAATAGGGATGCAACACAGTGGTCGTCTATTAAATCAGCTAATAATAGGGATGCAACACAGTGGTCGTCTATTAAATCAGCTAATAATAGGGATGCAACACAGTGGTCGTCTATTAAATCAGCTAATAATAGGCATGCAACACAGTGGTCGTCTATTAAATTAGCTAATAATAGGCATGCAACACAGTGGTCGGCTATTAAATCAGCTAATAATGGGCATGCAACACAGTGGTCGTCTATTAAATCAGCTAATAATAGGGATGCAACACAGTGGTCGTCTATTAAATCAGCTAATAATAGGCATGCAACACAGTGGTCGTCTATTAAATTAGCTAATAATAGGCATGCAACACAATGGTCGGCTATTAAATCAGCTAATAATAGGCATGCAACACAGTGGTCAGCTATTAAATCAGCTAATTATAGGCATGCAACACAGTCGTCTTCTATTAAATCAGCTAATAATAGGCATGCAACACAGTGGTCGGCTATTAAATCAGCTAATAATAGGCATGCAACACAGTGGTCGGCTATTAAATCAGCTAATAATAGGCATGCAACACAGTGGTCGGCTATTAAATCAGCTAATAATAGGGATGCAACACAGTGGTCGGCTATTAAATCAACTAATAATAGGCATGCAACACAGTGGTCGGCTAATAAATCAGCTAATAATAGGCATGCAACACAGTGGTCGGCTATTAAATCAGCTAATAATAGGCATGCAACACAGTGGTCGGCTATTAAATCAGCTAATAATAGGCATGCAACACAGTGGTCGGCTATTAAATCAGCTAATAATAGGCATGCAACACAGTGGTCGGCTATTAAATCAGCTAATAATAGGCATGCAACACAGTGGTCGGCTATTAAATCAGCTAATAATAGGCATGCAACACAGTGGTCGGCTATTAAATCAGCTAATAATAGGCATGCAACACAGTGGTCGGCTATTAAATCAGCTAATAATAGGCATGCAACACAGTGGTCGGCTATTAAATCAGCTAATAATAGGCATGCAACACAGTGGTCGGCTATTAAATCAGCTAATAATAGGCATGCAACACAGTGGTCGTCTATTAAATCAGCTAATTATAGGCATGCAACACAGTGGACGTCTATTAAATCAACTAATAATAGGCATGCAACACAGTGGTCGTCTATTAAATCAACTAATAATAGGCATGCAACACAGTGGACGTCTATTAAATCAGCTAATAATAGGCATGCAACACAGTGGTCGGCTATTAAATCAACTAATAATAGGCATGCAACACAGTGGTCGTCTATTAAATCAGCTAATTATAGGCATGCAACGCAGTGGTCGGCTATTAAATCAACTAATAATAGGCATGCAACACAGTGGTCGTCTATTAAATCAGCTAATAATAGGCATGCAACACAGTGGTCGGCTATTAAATCAGCTAATAATAGGCATGCAACACAGTGGACGTCTATTAAATCAGCTAATAATAGGCATGCAACACAGTGGTCGGCTATTAAATCAACTAATAATAGGCATGCAACACAGTGGTCGTCTATTAAATCAGCTAATTATAGGCATGCAACACAGTGGTCGGCTATTAAATCAACTAATAATAGGCATGCAACACAGTGGTCGTCTATTAAATCAGCTAATAATAGGCATGCAACACAGTGGTCGGCTATTAAATCAGCTAATAATAGGCATGCAACACAGTGGACGTCTATTAAATCAGCTAATAATAGGCATGCAACACAGTGGTCGGCTATTAAATCAACTAATAATAGGCATGCAACACAGTGGTCGTCAATTAAATCAGCTAATTATAGGCATGCAACACAGTGGTCGGCTATTAAATCAACTAATAATAGGCATGCAACACAGTGGTCGTCTATTAAATCAGCTAATAATAGGCATGCAACACAGTGGTCGGCTATTAAATCAGCTAATAATAGGCATGCAACACTGTGGACGTCTATTAAATCAGCTAATAATAGGCATGCAACACAGTGGTCGTCTATTAAATCAGCTAATTATAGGCATGCAACACAGTGGTCGTCTATTAAATCAGCTAATAATAGGGATGCAACACAGTGGTCGGCTATTAAATCAGCTAATAATAGGCATGCAACACAGTGGTCGGCTATTAAATCAGCTAATAATAGGCATGCAACACAGTGGTCGGCTATTAAATCAGCTAATAATAGGCATGCAACACAGTGGTCGGCTATTAAATCAGCTAATAATAGGCATGCAACACAGTGGTCGGCTATTAAATCAGCTAATAATAGGCATGCAACACAGTGGTCGGCTATTAAATCAACTAATAATAGGCATGCAACACAGTGGTCGTCTATTAAATCAGCTAATAATAGGCATGCAACACAGTGGTCAGCTATTAAATCAGCTAATTATAGGCATGCAACACAGTGGTCGGCTATTAAATCAGCTAATAATAGGCATGCAACACAGTGGTCGGCTATTAAATCAGCTAATTATAGGCATGCAACACAGTGGTCGGCTATTAAATCAACTAATAATAGGCATGCAACACAGTGGTCGTCTATTAAATCAGCTAATTATAGGCATGCAACACAGTGGTCGGCTATTAAATCAACTAATAATAGGCATGCAACACAGTGGTCGTCTATTAAATCAGCTAATTATAGGCATGCAACACAGTGGTCGTCTATTAAATCAGCTAATAATAGGGATGCAACACAGTGGTCGTCTATTAAATCAGCTAATAATAGGGATGCAACACAGCGGTCGTCTATTAAATCAGCTAATAATAGGCATGCAACACAGTGGACGGCTATTAAATCAGCTAATAATAGGCAAGCAACACAGTGGTCGGCTATTAAATCAGCTAATAATAGGCATGCAACACAGTGGTCGGCTATTAAATCAGCTAATAATAGGCATGCAACACAGTGGTCGGCTATTAAATCAACTAATAATAGGCATGCAACACAGTGGTCGGCTATTAAGTCAGCTAATAATAGGCATGCAACACAGTGGTCGGCTATTAAGTCAGCTAATAATAGGCATGCAACACAGTGGTCGTCTATTAAATCAGCTAATAATAGGGATGCAACACAGTGGTCGTCTATTAAATCAGCTAATAATAGGGATGCAACACAGTGGTCGGCTATTAAATCAGCTAATAATAGGCATGCAATACAGTGGTCGTCTATTAAATCAGCTAATAATAGGCATGCAACACAGTGGTCGGCTATTAAATCAGCTAATAATAGGGATGCAACACAGTGGTCGTCTATTAAATCAGCTAATAATAGGGATGCAACACAGTGGTCGTCTATTAAATCAGCTAATAATAGGGATGCAACACAGTGGTCGTCTATTAAATCAGCTAATAATAGGGATGCAACACAGTGGTCGTCTATTAAATCAGCTAATAATAGGGATGCAACACAGTGGTCGTCTATTAAATCAGCTAATAATAGGCATGCAACACAGTGGTCGTCTATTAAATTAGCTAATAATAGGCATGCAACACAGTGGTCGGCTATTAAATCAGCTAATAATGGGCATGCAACACAGTGGTCGTCTATTAAATCAGCTAATAATAGGGATGCAACACAGTGGTCGTCTATTAAATCAGCTAATAATAGGCATGCAACACAGTGGTCGTCTATTAAATTAGCTAATAATAGGCATGCAACACAATGGTCGGCTATTAAATCAGCTAATAATAGGCATGCAACACAGTGGTCAGCTATTAAATCAGCTAATTATAGGCATGCAACACAGTGGTCTTCTATTAAATCAGCTTATAATAGGCATGCAACACAGTGGTCGGCTATTAAATCAGCTAATAATAGGCATGCAACACAGTGGTCGGCTATTAAATCAGCTAATAATAGGCATGCAACACAGTGGTCGGCTATTAAATCAGCTAATAATAGGGATGCAACACAGTGGTCGGCTATTAAATCAACTAATAATAGGCATGCAACACAGTGGTCGGCTAATAAATCAGCTAATAATAGGCATGCAACACAGTGGTCGGCTATTAAATCAGCTAATAATAGGCATGCAACACAGTGGTCGGCTATTAAATCAGCTAATAATAGGCATGCAACACAGTGGTCGGCTATTAAATCAGCTAATAATAGGCATGCAACACAGTGGTCGGCTATTAAATCAGCTAATAATAGGCATGCAACACAGTGGTCGGCTATTAAATCAGCTAATAATAGGCATGCAACACAGTGGTCGGCTATTAAATCAGCTAATAATAGGCATGCAACACAGTGGTCAGCTATTAAATCAGCTAATAATAGGCATGCAACACAGTGGTCGGCTATTAAATCAGCTAATAATAGGCATGCAACACAGTGGTCGGCTATTATATCAGCTAATAATAGGCATGCAACACAGTGGTCGGCTATTAAATCAGCTAATAATAGGCATGCAACACAGTGGTCGGCTATTAAATCAGCTAATAATAGGCATGCAACACAGTGGTCGGCTATTAAATCAGCTAATAATAGGCATGCAACACAGTGGTCGTCTATTAAATCAGCTAATTATAGGCATGCAACACAGTGGACGTCTATTAAATCAACTAATAATAGGCATGCAACACAGTGGTCGTCTATTAAATCAACTAATAATAGGCATGCAACACAGTGGACGTCTATTAAATCAGCTAATAATAGGCATGCAACACAGTGGTCGGCTATTAAATCAACTAATAATAGGCATGCAACACAGTGGTCGTCTATTAAATCAGCTAATTATAGGCATGCAACGCAGTGGTCGGCTATTAAATCAACTAATAATAGGCATGCAACACAGTGGTCGTCTATTAAATCAGCTAATAATAGGCATGCAACACAGTGGTCGGCTATTAAATCAGCTAATAATAGGCATGCAACACAGTGGACGTCTATTAAATCAGCTAATAATAGGCATGCAACACAGTGGTCGGCTATTAAATCAACTAATAATAGGCATGCAACACAGTGGTCGTCTATTAAATCAGCTAATTATAGGCATGCAACACAGTGGTCGGCTATTAAATCAACTAATAATAGGCATGCAAAACAGTGGTCGTCTATTAAATCAGCTAATAATAGGCATGCAACACAGTGGTCGGCTATTAAATCAGCTAATAATAGGCATGCAACACAGTGGACGTCTATTAAATCAGCTAATAATAGGCATGCAACACAGTGGTCGGCTATTAAATCAACTAATAATAGGCATGCAACACAGTGGTCGTCTATTAAATCAGCTAATTATAGGCATGCAACACAGTGGTCGGCTATTAAATCAACTAATAATAGGCATGCAACACAGTGGTCGTCTATTAAATCAGCTAATAATAGGCATGCAACACAGTGGTCGGCTATTAAATCAGCTAATAATAGGCATGCAACACTGTGGACGTCTATTAAATCAGCTAATAATAGGCATGCAACACAGTGGTCGTCTATTAAATCAGCTAATTATAGGCATGCAACACAGTGGTCGTCTATTAAATCAGCTAATAATAGGGATGCAACACAGTGGTCGGCTATTAAATCAGCTAATAATAGGCATGCAACACAGTGGTCGGCTATTAAATCAGCTAATAATAGGCATGCAACACAGTGGTCGGCTATTAAATCAGCTAATAATAGGCATGCAACACAGTGGTCGGCTATTAAATCAGCTAATAATAGGCATGCAACACAGTGGTCGGCTATTAAATCAGCTAATAATAGGCATGCAACACAGTGGTCGGCTATTAAATCAACTAATAATAGGCATGCAACACAGTGGTCGTCTATTAAATCAGCTAATAATAGGCATGCAACACAGTGGTCAGCTATTAAATCAGCTAATTATAGGCATGCAACACAGTGGTCGGCTATTAAATCAGCTAATAATAGGCATGCAACACAGTGGTCGGCTATTAAATCAGCTAATTATAGGCATGCAACACAGTGGTCGGCTATTAAATCAACTAATAATAGGCATGCAACACAGTGGTCGTCTATTAAATCAGCTAATTATAGGCATGCAACACAGTGGTCGGCTATTAAATCAACTAATAATAGGCATGCAACACAGTGGTCGTCTATTAAATCAGCTAATTATAGGCATGCAACACAGTGGTCGTCTATTAAATCAGCTAATAATAGGGATGCAACACAGTGGTCGTCTATTAAATCAGCTAATAATAGGGATGCAACACAGCGGTCGTCTATTAAATCAGCTAATAATAGGCATGCAACACAGTGGACGGCTATTAAATCAGCTAATAATAGGCAAGCAACACAGTGGTCGGCTATTAAATCAGCTAATAATAGGCATGCAACACAGTGGTCGGCTATTAAATCAGCTAATAATAGGCATGCAACACAGTGGTCGGCTATTAAATCAACTAATAATAGGCATGCAACACAGTGGTCGGCTATTAAGTCAGCTAATAATAGGCATGCAACACAGTGGTCGGCTATTAAATCAGGTAATTATAGGCATGCAACACAGTGGTCGGCTATTAAATCAGCTAATTATAGGCATGCAACACAGTGGTCGGCTATTAAATCAGCTAATTATAGGCATGCAACACAGTGGACGGCTATTAAATCAGCTAATAATAGGCATGCAACACAGTGGTCGGCTATTAAATCAGCTAATTATAGGCATGCAACACAGTGGTCGTCTATTAAATCAGCTAATTATAGGCATGCAACACAGTGGTCGGCTATTAAATCAGCTAATTATAGGCATGCAACACAGTGGTCGGCTATTAAATCAGCTAATTATAGGCATGCAACACAGTGGTCGTCTATTAAATCAGCTAATAATAGGCATGCAACACAGTGGTCGTCTATTAAATCAGCTAATTATAGGCATGCAACACAGTGGTCGTCTATTAAATCAGCTAATAATAGGCATGCAACACAGTGGTCGTCTATTAAATCAGCTAATAATAGGCATGCAACACAGTGGTCGTCTATTAAATCAGCTAATAATAGGCATGCAACACAGTGGTCGTCTATTAAATCAGCTAATTATAGGCATGCAACACAGTGGTCGGCTATTAAATCAGCTAATAATAGGCATGCAACACAGTGGTCGTCTATTAAATCAGCTAATTATAGGCATGCAACACAGTGGTCGTCTATTAAATCAGCTAATAATAGGCATGCAACACAGTGGTCGTCTATTAAATCAGCTAATTATAGGCATGCAACACAGTGGTCGTCTATTAAATCAGCTAATAATAGGGATGCAACACAGTGGTCGGCTATTAAATCAGCTAATAATAGGCATGCAACACAGTGGTCGGCTATTAAATCAGCTAATAATAGGCATGCAACACAGTGGTCGGCTATTAAATCAGCTAATAATAGGCATGCAACACAGTGGTCGGCTATTAAATCAGCTAATAATAGGCATGCAACACAGTGGTCGGCTATTAAATCAGCTAATAATAGGCATACAACACAGTGGTCGGCTATTAAATCAACTAATAATAGGCATGCAACACAGTGGTCGTCTATTAAATCAGCTAATAATAGGCATGCAACACAGTGGTCAGCTATTAAATCAGCTAATTATAGGCATGCAACACAGTGGTCGGCTATTAAATCAGCTAATAATAGGCATGCAACACAGTGGTCGGCTATTAAATCAGCTAATTATAGGCATGCAACACAGTGGTCGGCTATTAAATCAACTAATAATAGGCATGCAACACAGTGGTCGTCTATTAAATCAGCTAATTATAGGCATGCAACACAGTGGTCGGCTATTAAATCAACTAATAATAGGCATGCAACACAGTGGTCGTCTATTAAATCAGCTAATTATAGGCATGCAACACAGTGGTCGTCTATTAAATCAGCTAATAATAGGGATGCAACACAGTGGTCGTCTATTAAATCAGCTAATAATAGGGATGCAACACAGCGGTCGTCTATTAAATCAGCTAATAATAGGCATGCAACACAGTGGACGGCTATTAAATCAGCTAATAATAGGCAAGCAACACAGTGGTCGGCTATTAAATCAGCTAATAATAGGCATGCAACACAGTGGTCGGCTATTAAATCAGCTAATAATAGGCATGCAACACAGTGGTCGGCTATTAAATCAACTAATAATAGGCATGCAACACAGTGGTCGGCTATTAAGTCAGCTAATAATAGGCATGCAACACAGTGGTCGGCTATTAAATCAGGTAATTATAGGCATGCAACACAGTGGTCGGCTATTAAATCAGCTAATTATAGGCATGCAACACAGTGGTCGGCTATTAAATCAGCTAATTATAGGCATGCAACACAGTGGACGGCTATTAAATCAGCTAATAATAGGCATGCAACACAGTGGTCGGCTATTAAATCAGCTAATTATAGGCATGCAACACAGTGGTCGTCTATTAAATCAGCTAATTATAGGCATGCAACACAGTGGTCGGCTATTAAATCAGCTAATTATAGGCATGCAACACAGTGGTCGGCTATTAAATCAGCTAATTATAGGCATGCAACACAGTGGTCGTCTATTAAATCAGCTAATAATAGGCATGCAACACAGTGGTCGTCTATTAAATCAGCTAATTATAGGCATGCAACACAGTGGTCGTCTATGAAATCAGCTAATAATAGGCATGCAACACAGTGGTCGTCTATTAAATCAGCTAATAATAGGCATGCAACACAGTGGTCGTCTATTAAATCAGCTAATAATAGGCATGCAACACAGTGGTCGTCTATTAAATCAGCTAATTATAGGCATGCAACACAGTGGTCGGCTATTAAATCAGCTAATTATAGGCATGCAACACAGTGGTCGTCTATTAAATCAGCTAATTATAGGCATGCAACACAGTGGTCGTCTATTAAATCAGCTAATTATAGGCATGCAACACAGTGGTCGTCTATTAAATCAGCTAATTATAGGCATGCAACACAGTGGTCGGCTATTAAATCAGCTAATTATAGGCATGCAACACAGTGGTTGTCTATTAAATCAGCTAATAATAGGCATGCAACACAGTGGTCGTCTATTAAATCAGCTAATAATAGGCATGCAACACAGTGGTCGTCTATTAAATCAGCTAATAATAGGCATGCAACACAGTGGTCGTCTATTAAATCAGCTAATTATAGGCATGCAACACAGTGGTCGGCTATTAAATCAGCTAATTATAGGCATGCAACACAGTGGTCGTCTATTAAATCAGCTAATAATAGGCATGCAACACAGTGGTCGTCTATTAAATCAGCTAATAATAGGCATGCAACACAGTGGTCGTCTATTAAATCAGCTAATAATAGGCATGCAACACAGTGGTCGTCTATTAAATCAGCTAATTATAGGCATGCAACACAGTGGTCAGCTATTAAATCAGCTAATAAAAGGCATGCAACACAGTGGTCGGCTATTAAATCAACTAATAATAGGCATGCAACACAGTGGTCAGCTATTAAATCAGCTAATTATAGGCATGCAACACAGTGGTCGGCTATTAAATCAGCTAATAATAGGCATGCAACACAGTGGTCGGCTATTAAATCAGCTAATTATAGGCATGCAACACAGTGGTCGGCTATTAAATCAACTAATAATAGGCATGCAACACAGTGGTCGTCTATTAAATCAGCTAATAATAGGCATGCAACACAGTGGTCAGCTATTAAATCAGCTAATTATAGGCATGCAACACAGTGGTCGGCTATTAAATCAGCTAATAATAGGCATGCAACACAGTGGTCGGCTATTAAATCAGCTAATTATAGGCATGCAACACAGTGGTCGGCTATTAAATCAACTAATAATAGGCATGCAACACAGTGGTCGTCTATTAAATCAGCTAATTATAGGCATGCAACACAGTGGTCGGCTATTAAATCAACTAATAATAGGCATGCAACACAGTGGTCGTCTATTAAATCAGCTAATTATAGGCATGCAACACAGTGGTCGTCTATTAAATCAGCTAATAATAGGGATGCAACACAGTGGTCGTCTATTAAATCAGCTAATAATAGGGATGCAACACAGCGGTCGTCTATTAAATCAGCTAATAATAGGCATGCAACACAGTGGACGGCTATTAAATCAGCTAATAATAGGCAAGCAACACAGTGGTCGGCTATTAAATCAGCTAATAATAGGCATGCAACACAGTGGTCGGCTATTAAATCAGCTAATAATAGGCATGCAACACAGTGGTCGGCTATTAAATCAACTAATAATAGGCATGCAACACAGTGGTCGGCTATTAAGTCAGCTAATAATAGGCATGCAACACAGTGGTCGGCTATTAAATCAGGTAATTATAGGCATGCAACACAGTGGTCGGCTATTAAATCAGCTAATTATAGGCATGCAACACAGTGGTCGGCTATTAAATCAGCTAATTATAGGCATGCAACACAGTGGACGGCTATTAAATCAGCTAATAATAGGCATGCAACACAGTGGTCGGCTATTAAATCAGCTAATTATAGGCATGCAACACAGTGGTCGTCTATTAAATCAGCTAATTATAGGCATGCAACACAGTGGTCGGCTATTAAATCAGCTAATTATAGGCATGCAACACAGTGGTCGGCTATTAAATCAGCTAATTATAGGCATGCAACACAGTGGTCGTCTATTAAATCAGCTAATAATAGGCATGCAACACAGTGGTCGTCTATTAAATCAGCTAATTATAGGCATGCAACACAGTGGTCGTCTATTAAATCAGCTAATAATAGGCATGCAACACAGTGGTCGTCTATTAAATCAGCTAATAATAGGCATGCAACACAGTGGTCGTCTATTAAATCAGCTAATAATAGGCATGCAACACAGTGGTCGTCTATTAAATCAGCTAATTATAGGCATGCAACACAGTGGTCGGCTATTAAATCAGCTAATTATAGGCATGCAACACAGTGGTCGTCTATTAAATCAGCTAATTATAGGCATGCAACACAGTGGTCGTCTATTAAATCAGCTAATAATAGGCATGCAACACAGTGGTCGTCTATTAAATCAGCTAATTATAGGCATGCAACACAGTGGTCGTCTATTAAATCAGCTAATTATAGGCATGCAACACAGTGGTCGGCTATTAAATCAGCTAATTATAGGCATGCAACACAGTGGTCGTCTATTAAATCAGCTAATAATAGGCATGCAACACAGTGGTCGTCTATTAAATCAGCTAATAATAGGCATGCAACACAGTGGTCGTCTATTAAATCAGCTAATAATAGGCATGCAACACAGTGGTCGTCTATTAAATCAGCTAATTATAGGCATGCAACACAGTGGTCGGCTATTAAATCAGCTAATTATAGGCATGCAACACAGTGGTCGTCTATTAAATCAGCTAATAATAGGCATGCAACACAGTGGTCGTCTATTAAATCAGCTAATAATAGGCATGCAACACAGTGGTCGTCTATTAAATCAGCTAATAATAGGCATGCAACACAGTGGTCGTCTATTAAATCAGCTAATTATAGGCATGCAACACAGTGGTCAGCTATTAAATCATGGTTGTCTGCTGGAATAGTAAACCTGCAGAAATTCTTCCCTAATGTACTTTCATTCCCAGCAGAGTCCTATAGTTCCAGTATAAATTTCCAAATGAAAGGAGAAATTATATCCCTTCGGTTCCAGAATAATTCTTTTAAAAATAATTTTTACTTTTCACTGCAATGCAGACTTTGAGCTGGGTTAAGGTAGGGTCCTCTTTTGTTTGCAGGGATACATTGATAGTTTCATCAATTGCATAGTTGGTGTAGTTGTTATGAACAAATGAACAGCAAAGGAAAATTAACCATGCAATACTAAATTCAAAATAATAGTTTTTATTAAACTATTAATAGCATAGCATTTCTTATCTCTAATCTTAACTCTAAATTTAACTCCACTATGCACAAATGTAAATGTATGTGTGTATTAAAGTCCACAACCATTATAGTTTAATATTGATTCTAAAAAATTCATTTTTAAAGTCCAGTTTCAAATATCTTGCTGACTTCAGGATCCTTCTAAATTGCAGTTCAGAGGTACTTTTAAACATTATATTTTCAGATCTCTTTAAACTCACGAGTCTTTTGATGAGCTGTCTTTCAGAGAGATATTCTACAAATAGGAGTGACCATCTTCTAGGAAGAAGTGAAGCTGCTTCTCTTTTATTAAAAGAGCAGTCCTGTCTTTTTAGGATGTCAATTTTCAGGTCTTCTATCTTCTGTCTTCAGTTCCACAATGAGGCTCCACTCTTCATTTTCAAAAGAGCGGTCAGAAAGTGGTTTCCCTTTCAAAAATCACTTTTTCTGTATTCCCCTCCCTTTGATTAGGAGTAACACATAGTAGCACTTATTCCAGTTTCTGTAATTTCAGCCCAGTGTTTCACAAGGGTCCAACTCCTGTATGTGTCCCACAAGGTCTTGACTTCTGAACTGATTCAAAATATCTGAATTTGCCAATATATTTCTTAAAATCATGTGACATTACATCATGAATGAGATTATCTCAATTCTTGGAAACCATGTGACCATGTACCGGAATCTTTAACAGATTTAGTTTCATTTCTGCAAAACCCCTTGACTTTTCCAAAACCACTCCATATCCACAACAACCTTTGACCTCATCTCTGCTCCAAGAGGTTTAACTGGTTTGTTTTGTTTCAAACAGGTGGCCTCCTTCAGCAGTTCTCATCAAGTACTTAAATACTTCAGTTTTTAGTAAAAACTCTATTGCTCTTGAATCAATTCAAACCCACTTTAGTTCCATTAGCTATGTCTTTCTAGACATCACAACTCTGAAAGATAACCTCACTTCTGAATGTATTGTAATGAGTGGGTGTAACCGTGTACCAGCCCACAATTCCCTCACTAGAAATACATTGAACTCTGTAACTTACTTTGCTGAAACATTTTTACATTAGCCTAAATATTAATATTTCCACAGATCCATTACGTGGTTAGCACAATGCTGATACAGCACCAGCAACCTCGGTTCAAATCCAACGCTGTCTATAGAGTTGGTACATTCTCCCATATTTGCATGGGTACAAAAGTACAAAGATCAAAACTTTCCTTCAGCAGAAAGTAAAATCTCTTTTGCATCAGGTGATTAGGTACTCCCCAAAATCAGGTAGTTATTTGTCTTCTCAATTATGAAAATTATTGAAGGTTTCAGCTGAATTGAGCTGAAGAAAGGGGTAACATTCCAATAATTGAAAAAAAAATCCAAATTGTATAGCAGGAGATTATAAAGAAAAACTCTGAATTATTACATCGACAATTTATAAAAGTTAAATGACAACTTTGCTCACCAAAATAAGTGGAAAGGAGACAAATGTCAAATTTGCAGACAAGTACTTAAAAATAGTTAATAATAGCAATGTTTAAGTAGCCTGTATATAATGGGAACAAAATAGTGAGAAGAGCACTTAGAGAATTTTCATGATCCACATGTCACCATGCCTACAAGGAAGGAAGCAAAGCTAGATTTAGTTCTGGGAATTAAATGTACAACAAAGGCATGTTTCAGTGAAAGAATGCTTGAAAAAATTGATCGTAATATTAGGTTTTGAGTAGTTACGGAATCGCCAATGGAAAAATCCAATGTGAATTACTCAACCAAGGGATGTTAATTTCAGTGAACAGAAAAGGGATTTAGCCTAAGTGGATCAGTGTCAACGATTGGCATGTGAAAAGGAAGAGGTGAGAGGGCTTCAAAGAGGAGAAAAATTCTGTGTTTAGTCTGTACACACACTTGATTGAAAGGAAGAATATCCCAAACTAGAGCTCCCCGATGACTGAAAAATAAAAATTAAAATGCAACAGAAGAATACTTATGATGGTTGTTGAATATAAGAGTGACAAGGAGAGTGCATGATAATACATTAGTGTCTAACAGAGATGAGAACCAACAAACTTAGAAATAATAAAACGACAGTCAACGGAATAGGTGCTTAGCCTAGCATATCTGTGTGGACAAAGAGCCATAATCAACTTCCAATAAATATTTGTTTTCAAGGAAATCTCTTTGGTTCAGCATTTCTATTAAGTATGAATTAGAAAAAAAATAAGCAATTTGAAATACTAAATCAAATAAAATAAATTATTGCAAAAATACAATTTAACTAAAAGAGATTATATTTCTAAAATGTTCTGCTTAATCCAGGTACACATTATTGGCAGATATAAACCAATCCCAGTCATCATTAACATTTGGATAGCTGAGAATATCCTGTGTATAACTCTTTTTTTTTCTGTCAACTAGAGACAACATTCAGATAATTGTGTAAAATTTATATTCAATAAATGTTGATATTCAGAGAATTGTTGACTAGAATTAAGAGTATTACAGATGAATCATTATGTTGTATTTACAGAAACACATTAGTTGCTCCTATGTTTCCAAGCCCGGATTTATTCTGGACCAGAGCTCCTGCCCACCTTATTTCTCCCATCCTATTATCATATCTTTTAAGTCAATAGCAAAGGACCTCCTTCCAGATCATTGTAATTTGTGAAACACAAACACAAGCACAAGCAGGCATAATGTGTTTAACACACCACCTCTAAAAACATGCATATTTAAATTCCTACATGGGCCCAGAGTGGACATGTTTAATAAATTAGTGTGATTTTTTTTCTCTCTCTTTCTTATTCTACTCCCATTTCACCAAATTGTAGTTTGTAACTGTGAGGAGTATAGACCCTGTATCTGATCAGTGAAAGACTGAAAATGTCAGAGTGCACATTAACATTCCAAAAGCCCAGACAAGGGATGAATCTCAAAACTGTTCAGAAATGAACTAATGAGTCACGTTCTGGGTAGTTCAGTCGTGTGGCCGCATCTGTTTTAAAAAGCAATCTAGCTTTGTGTTCGCAAAGCCATCAAAACTAATTGATTCAATTCTTCAGCAGCTACATGTTTGACATCAGGAGGTTTTGGATTATTTTATTCAGCTGGTTGAGCATCATTCAAAGAAAGTTGAGTGGTACAGTGGTTCTTCATGGGCAGTTTAAACCTGGAGTCAAGGCTGGACCTGATTCTATTCAGCAGCAGAATGAGCTCCCATGCAAAGGATAGTCTTTTCGTGCTTCAGATTGAGTGCAAAGTAAAGTCAACCTTTAACCTTAATTTAGAAGTTGAGTGAACTGATATATTTGGGACATCATCTTAATCACACATATACCCTGACATATACAAAGTTCCCTCATAAGATCAACAATTAATGTTCAGATAAGAGAAAACCAATGTAAATGTCTTTCTCCCTCACCAGATCCCAAACAGCAATCAGAATCTGACTGTCAGCATCAATGCAAGGCAGTATTTTATTGATGTCCAATGATACAGCACAATGTGCCTGTCAGAACAAAATAACATGTTAGTGTTTCCATCTCTATTGGAAGATTATCATAATCATAGGTTCTTAATAATCCCATTTCAGGAGAATGGATCCTGTGAAGAGCATTGTAGGTACTTTATCACAGTCACCAGAAAGACGGGGAGTCAAGCAGGTCAAAAGGATGAAAGGTTTTCATTGACAGCAAACCAGAGTGATAGTTTAGTCATTTTCACACTGACATATGGATGAGCTCTGTGCTGATTGCATAGCTGTCAGTGACTACATGCTGGTTCATATTTCAGTCACAGCCTATTACTGTGCCATCAAGGAACACGTTTAGTACAATGTGCAATTTTGCCTAATCTTATTGTGCCAGATTGTGAACAAGCAAACATTCCTTCTCAAAGCAGACTACCCATGTTTCCTTGGGAATGCAGAACTATTAAATTTGCTTAAAAGCCAAAACTGAGGGGAAAGCTTTGATCATGGTGAAAAATCCATGAAATTTTGTGGAATATTAGAACTGCTAAGATTGTTTCCACTCAGATAATTTCAGAGCACGTGACCAGATATCAGCTGAACCTCACAGAGCGTATTTAATTTTAGTAATTGAGGACTTATGCAGAACACTTTGGGGTTTAAATTATCAGACAAAACAAAAAAAAAGTTTGAGGAAACCTGTGGACAGTACCATGTTAAAGGTAGCAGTGTAGTCAAAGAGAGAGAGAAAGAGAGAGAGAAACATTTCTGTGTTTTATTCACTTGTATGCAAGTCTAAAAGAAGTGAATTAACCAAATTAATGCATTGCTTCTTTCATTTTTGTTTATTTTTCCAGCTGCTACACAGATTTGGAGCAATCTAAGTCACAAAGCATGGGAAGAGGTTCACTGCCCCATACATGTTGGTAAGTTCCATCTCTTTTTTTAAAGTATTACACACTCCACTATGTAATTTATTTTTCTTCATTTGCTCCAAAAGATTGAAATATTTTATAATTGAACTTTAATGAATGGATACATTTCAGTTTGCATTCACTGAACATACTCATGGAGAGCATTTTCAGATTGGAGTATGTGCACTTTGATAGCCAACTACAACTGCAATGGTTTAGAGAATTGTTGACTTTTAGTCTATTGCACCACACAAAATAAAATGGAGCATTGGAGTTAATTTGATGGAGGGCTCAAGCCCTAAACATTGGTTAAGGATACCTCGGTGAAGGGCTCAAGCCTGAAACATTGATTGTGTATCTTTCTTTTTGCTCTCTAAAAGTACACTGCTTGACTTGCTGAGTTTCTCCAGCATTGTGCTTTTACTTCAGCCATGGTGTCGACAGACTTTTGTGATTTACACTGGAGTTTCTGCTGAGTATGGAGAATCTCAGCTTATTCCGTGTCAATTTATCTCTTCCTGTTATGTCATTCCAATGTACTGTTTTATAAGGTTTATGAAAGAGAACATCACAAACATTCTCGATCAGATACCTATGGAAGACGTTTCCATTCTTAACACTGGTCCTGACTCACTTGCTCTGAGTCAGAAATAGGTGGATTCCAGATATCCAAGCAGCCAATGGTACCAAAGGGCTTCACCAATATCTTGGTTTAATTTTCAGGATACAATAGTAAGTGGAAGCTAGGTTAGCTAGTTTTTCTCTGGCCTTAAAGTTAAGACAACCATCAAACATCGCAAATAATAGATTATTAATTAATTAATCTCACTACTGTCAGTAATAAGACTAATAAATGAATTTACAATTATATTTCAGTTGAAAAAAATATTAAGAACAAGAATCTTCCCTTCTTAGCCAAATTACGTTTCAAGTGCCAGGATATAGATTGGTAAGAAACCTGTTGGAATGTACTGGGGAGGCAATGCACCAATTCTCTGCAGGTCCTAGTACCCCATAAAGCTGAATATCATCCTCCCATTAGGCATCAATTTATTCACACCCACATACATTGCCATGGGAATGGCTCAGACTACATAACATCCTCATCTCAAATAATGCCCCTGGATAGTGAGATAAAATTTATAGTACAGTAAAACCCCTGTAATCCAGAATTCAAGCAACAGGCAAAAAAAAATTGTGGCAAATAAATAGGTATAAAATATGGAAGTTGAAAATTGGCATGCCTTACCACTAGCTTGCTAATCATGCAACACACAGTCTCAACTAAATAGAAAATTCACTTAGCTGGCATCTACCAATCTCCATAGGTGCCGGATACCAGGAGTCTTACTGTACTTTGAAATGAGGAAAAGATCAGGTTAATCCTGAAGAAACCTTAATATCAAGGCAATCTTCTTGGTCATGTGAACTCTAACTTCTGGATGCCACCTTGGACCCAGCGAGCTGATGATGCAATATCTAGTTTACGGAACATATTTGCAAGAAAAACTTGGTTGAAGAGCCCATTACCAAGTTGATGACAGAAAACATTGTCAACACTCTGCAGCAGGTCAGACAGTACTTGTGGAGGAGAGATGGAGTTAATGTTTCACATCAAAACTGACAAAGGGCTTCAGACCTGAAACATTAACTTCATTTAACATAGAACACAACAGCACAGTACAAGCCCTTCAGCCCTCAATGTTGTGCCGACCTATATATTCCCGCTAAAAAAAACTAACAAAACCTCCCTACCTTATCACCCTCTATTTTTCTTTCATCCATCACCCCATACTTATTTGGGTTGAATTCCATCTGCCACTTTTCTGCCTCCTGTTTATATCTTGTTTTATCCTACAACGGCCTTCAACATTATCCACAACTCGTCTAACCTTTGTATCATCTGAAAACTTACTAAACCATCCATCCACTTCTTCATCTTGGTCATTTATAAAAAAAATCACAAAGTGCAGGGATCTCAGAACTCCACTAATCTCTGATCTCCAACCAGAAGACTTTAAATCCACTACTACTAATTCACAGATGCTGCCTGGCCTACTAAGTATTTATAGCATTTTCTGTTGTGATTTCTGATTTCCAAAATCTGTAGCTTTTTTTTTTATTTTCGTGCACTGGGGCTTCAGGTTTCCATTAGCAACATTACACTGTCCCACTTTGAAATACATACTTATGGGACATGGCAAATGAGCTCTTTAATAAGCAATGGAGCATCGTAGAATTATCAAACTGTGAAGACAGCAAAAAGCAGTCAATTGGCCTCTTCCTTGAATTTGTATTTCATTGAGGGGCTCAAGTAATCCTGATAACCAGCCCAGAAATTACCAAGTGACTATCAACATTCAAAGTGAAAGAGCACTGGTTCTGTTGCTATCACTGTATATATTCATGTAAAAGTCAATCTCATATAAAAGTCAACCATCTACTTTTGTCGAAAAATCTGGACTTTTCCATATATTATCGTGCAAAGGTCAACCCTAGTTTTCCACCTCAGCCCCAGCCACACACAGGCCAGAGGTCCCAATACCTTTGATGTAGATTTCCTACCCGGTCCTGGCTGCCCACAGATTGGAGCTCCCCACCATTGTTCCCTCCAAGCTGTGTACGTTTGTGCAACCAGTGCACAAAGGAAATTAATGTGCACACTAAAGGTTAGTTACCTAGAAAAATGTAGTAATTAATAATTATACTTTTTGAAAAATAATCTCTTGGCTATTTAAAACATGCCAATACAGTTTCTTTATTAGCCATGAGAGACAGGCTATGCCAAAATTATGTTTTTTAAATTTTATTTATAAATTTAAAACCACAAAGAATTCCCATAATTGGTAATACAAATCAAATCCAAATATATCTGGCTTATATAAAAAGAAAATAAAGAATAAATAAATTCCCCTATATACCCCACTCTATCGCCTTACTAAAGAAAAGGGAAAAAAGGGCAAGAGACCCTCAACAGGAGCACTTATTATTTTAAGATTTCTTTTAAAATACTGAGACCTTAAGGAGAAAGGGAATGTCAGAGCTTCATTTAAATATTCGCACCCACACTTTGTAAATATGGGCACCATATCATCCAAAATATATAATATATCTCTTAAATTATAAGTAATTTTTCTCAAGTGGTATACATCCGAACTTCAGTGTGCCATCTTTCTATACCCAAATCTCTATCAGACTTGTACGTTATGGTGCTATATTTTCATGTTATTCCTAAAGCAATTTGAACAAACTTATTTTGATACATATTCAATTTCAATTTGTGTTTAACACCTCTAATCACTCAATAAAAAATAACATTGGATCCTGTGTGAATTTAACCCGTTATTCATTCCAATAAATTACTTATTTCTAACCAAAAGGGTTTAACTCTAGGACATTGACAAGTAGAATGCAAAAATATACCAATTTTCTGTCTACATCTAAAACATAAATCCAAAAAGGTTGGGTTCAATTAAAAAAAAACGTTTGTGGTGTCAAATATAACTAATAAATAAAATTATATTGTACCAGCCTATACCTCACATTTATTGTACTTTTCATATTTTCTCTACATATCTCAATCCAATCCCATTCACCTATTTGTTTATTCAAATCTACTTCCCATCTTTGTCCAGATTTATGTCACAAAAAAAGCCAATGCTAGGATCCTCCTCATAGACATCTTCCTCATGGCCAAACAGCTGCTCCCAGAATCACACTGCAGATTCCATCCATCCAGAGGTACATCGGACATGATCTTTGTCATATGACAGCTCCAAGAAAAAATGCAGGGAACAGCACCAAAAATCTGGATGGCCTTTCTTAATCTATTAAGCCTTTGGATTCAGTTACCTGGAAGGACTTTGGAAATGTCTCCACAAATTCAACTGCCCACTGAAATTGGACTCTATCTTACAATTGCTTCATCATATCTGCAATTGTAATATTTACCTATGGATCCACAGCAGAACTGTGCTGTGAAGACTGGTATCAAACAAGGCCGCAGCATTGCCGCAACATTTTCTTCAATCTTTCTTGTTGCTATCTTAAATCTCACTTCCAACAAATGTCTAATAGCCACTGACTTTCAAGATTGATATTCAATCTCTAGTAACTACATTCTACAACCAAGGTCATCCAAACCTCAATGATCAAGAGCAGGACAAGTTCCATGCTGCTTTGATACTTTCACTAAAGTCAACAAGAGAAAGGGCCTTGATCTCAACACCTGCAATACAAAGGTGCTCTACCAATCTTCCCCATTGTACCAATATTTTCCCTCCCCAAATATGAAAGTTCATAGAGGCACCCTGGAAAACATGGACCATATCTCATACTACCTTTCAGTAAAGGGTAATGTCTATTCCTCTCAATGCCAAAGCACAGTGTTTGGTTGATGTTCGAAGAGTATTTGACAATCAAGGCTTCAGACATGGAATTAAACATCACCCAATGGCCAGCAGTGATCCCTGCACTCCCATGTGCCTGGTAGTCTCTCCTGGACTTAGTCTACCATAACTCATTGCATCTGACTCTATTTTCTAAATTAACTCAGTGCAATATCAGTCTAGGTGGTTAATTCATCTAAAGAGCCTTCAAGAGAGCTTAATATCTTAGTAACGCAAGTGTTGTACTTAACAAGATTTATCTGGTTACGCCACATAATTCAAAGTAGGTTCCATTCCATTTAGGGGGTATAAACTGTGAAATAAACAGGTGTTATTTCCATGATTCGTCAATCATCCGTTGTGAGCAATCTTCCCCATTTGAGGATGAACATAATGTTTCCTACGTGTATTGCTAACATTTATCTTTATCAAAAAGCACATTAGCTTTGACTCCAGTTTCTGAATACTAATAGAAGAATTATGAAAAAAAATTAGTCTTTTAACTTAGTTGTAGTTAATCAGTTGGCAGTTATGTAATAGGTCTTCAATAATAAAATAAATATTAAAATATGCAATGTCAAACTGCCCTGACAAGAAACAATAAGCTTCACATTCAGAAATGTTTTTATTCCATGTTTAAGATTTATCTTCATTCTCATCTTTCTTTGTAATTAGCAGAAAAGGTGGTGCAGTT
This sequence comes from Narcine bancroftii, assembly GCF_036971445.1. Lineage (NCBI taxonomy): Eukaryota > Metazoa > Chordata > Chondrichthyes > Torpediniformes > Narcinidae > Narcine > Narcine bancroftii. The sequence goes on from NC_091469.1 coordinate 298,636,708, forward strand.
ACTGATCATCTTTAGAATTACATTTCTTCGTGCAGGGCTCCCAAAGGGCCTTGGACTTTTACAACTTCTTAACTGCATTGGTTGCTCAGAACCAGGAATAAGGAGGATGTTGAGGTTACCTCAAGACCTGGTAAAATGCTGGAATGGAAAGGAGGCCATTCAGCTATAAGAGATATTGGGGGCGCAGGAGGCAGCGACATCAGATGAGGTGGTGGGACTCTTTTGCTTCTCTTTCCATCTTAATAGGAGTACTGGGCAAGTGGCATCTCTTTGGTTGGCCTTTCAGGGCAAAGAAAAGAAATTCTGTGTACATTGCAACAAAGGAATGTGCAATCGAGATAGTATTTTTCCCCAGATTGGGTGAATGTAAAACTGATGAAGAGAGATTGAAACTGAGAAGGGAAAGAATTAAATGGAACATTCAGGGCACCTTTATGGTACGTAGAACATTCTACTAGAGGAAGTGATAGAAATTGAGGCAATTGTGACATTCAAAAGGCACTTAGGTTCATGAATAGCAGAGGATCAGAGGGATATGGGTCAAACTCAGGCAAAAGAAACTAGCCTGGTCAACCTGGTCAAGTTGGGCCAAAGAGCAGTTTCTGTGCTGTAGAGCTCTGTGACACTATGGTTGGTAGTCAGCATTCAACAGACTTTGAAAGACTGCCCTTTCTCCCCAGAAAGTGACTGGGCTTGGAAGATAATCTGAAGCAATGCTCTTCAATTCCACAATCTGCATTTAACAATGTGGGGACTATGCTTCTACATGTAAATAATAAACTCCAGTATAATTTTGCTTAAGTTGTTTAACCCTAATTTCATTTCTGTAGTCTCAGTGGATTTCTATTTCTCAGGGGAAAAAAACTAATTTAATTTACATGTGACAATTTTAATTTTGTGCACAATTTGATGCACCACAAAATCTGTGCTATCTCCATTTGAGGACAAGACATGATTTTTTTTTAAACTAAATGAAAAAAAAAGATGACTGCATTTTTTTCCATCTGCAACAAGTCTTCTCAACTGTGTGGCAAGGCCAAAATGATGTCATTACCATGTGTTTAACTGCCAGCTGTAAACTCTCACAGCTGTTGTTAAATCCAATGGCATTTCCTCGTGAATAAGCTTCATCTGGGCTGTTAATATAGGTAAAAGCTTGGACGCAGAATAGCAATCTCCACATTCACAACAACACTTACTTATGTGCCACTGAAAATTATGACTCCATATATTCAGCAAATGTAGAAATAGACACATGTACTGTACTTCCTTGAATGAAAAGGATTCCTGATTACACAGTTCTTCCAGAGATGATTTATAATCACCACTGCAGGGAGTAGCCCTTTTGTAAAAGTTTCAGACTAGTCTGAAATGAATGGGAAAAAAAAAAGGAAAAATAAAAATAAAATAAAGCACTGTGAATTGAAAGAGACATTAGGAAGAATCGCCAAAATGTAATCAAAGGAAATGAATTCTCATGCAAGAAATGGGAAGCAAGGCAAAAGAAAGTAAGGGAAGAGTTTCAAAGAATCAAGACAAGTTGGCCAGGGGTATTGGTGAGATTTGCTTAAGAGTTGTCAGAACGTGGAAGAGACAGAAGAGATAAGACCACGAAACAATTTATATACAAGCACGACAAATTAAATGTAAACTGAAAGAGAAGCAGGAAGATAGGTTGACCCATATCAGCGGGTAGATGGGCAAGTGGAACTTAGTGGGAAAAAGTGAAATGAATGAAAGTTTAGAGATAAAGTATTCAAGTCAAGTCAAGCTTATGGTTATCTGAATCCACAAGTACAACCTGACTAAACAACATTCTCCGGTCCTCCGTGCAAAACACGCAGACACACAACCAAACACAGCACACATATAGACAAGCAATACATATGCAGCATTCATGCATACAAATAAATAAATAAATATTGTTTCGGAAATATGAGAGTCTCAGATGGTGAGAGTAATTCCTTTTGATGTTCATCGTTCTCTCCACCCAAGGGTACCAGCCTGGTGGTGCTGGCTCTGATACTCCTGTATCTTTTTTCCCAATGGAAGCAGCTGAAAGGTGCTGTGTGAAGGGTGGAAGGGGTCTTTTATGAATTTTCCACCCTCTTCAGACAATACCGGTAGATCATTTCAAATGGGGGGATGGGGTGGGGGAGACTCCAGTGACCCTCTCTTCACTCTTACGTTCCTGTGGATTGAACTTCAATCCATTTCTCTGCATCGACCGTAACACAACGTGATGCAGCAAGCCAGGTCGCTCTTAAAAGAGCTCCTAGAGATGGTTGACATAATTTTTTATTCATATCAGATAAAATCTGAACATGTCAAAGGTACTGAACATGTCAAAGGTACTGTGGTTTTCAATGGCAGAGGGAATGAATTCAGGATATTACAGAGGTAGAATTGAGTGGAATGTAACATGCATAATCTTGCACTAGGTATAAGGACTGCTTAAAGAAATCTCTTGGTGCCTGCCACATCGACCACCGCCAGTGGGCTGATAACACCTCAAACCGTGCATCTTGGCGCCTCACAGTTCGGCGGGCAGCAACCTCCTTTGAAGAAGACCGCAGAGCCCACCTCACTGACAAAAGACAAAGGAGGAAAAACCCAACACCCAACCCCAACCAACCAATTTTCCCTTGCAACCACTGTAACCGTGCCTGCCTGTCCTGCATCGGACTTGTCAGTCACCATCGAGCCTGCAGCAGACGTGGACATACCCCTCCATAAATCTTCGTCCGCGAAGCCAAGCCAAAGAAGAATCTTGCACTAAGGAAATTGGAATGGGATGTTAATGTTGTGGAAGGTTTAGTTCAGATTGAGACTTGTTAGTAAGAAGAACTCATCAAAAATAAGGATACCACATTTTGAGTTAATACACAGAAATGCTGGAGAAATTCATCAGTTCCACAGGGTCCACATTTTGAGATGAGGAATTAAGTTATTTTCTTTTGACAACCTAAAATATGTACTTCATGGAATTTAAGCAATAGTAACAACCAAAAGTCATTTCCATGAAATAAAGAGAACCTTAAAAGGATATCAGGTCTTTAGACTGTACACCTCCAAACTTACAAATGAGAACAATGTGTACCAGAAATTTATTCAAATAATTCCAAAACAAACAATTAAAGATTAGCGTAACCCAGATATAACCAGCCTTCTGCTAATTTCCAGGGATTTTAGCACCTATCAGGAAATTCAACCCCTGACATTTTGGAGTTTTGCTTAAACCAGCACCTTTGTCCAACGACAAATAATAGCATCCCCTGAAATGACACTAAAGTATAATTGCCTCATTAGTCTGAAATCCGACATTTCTTTGCCGAAAGAAGATTTTACAAACCCCCCCTTTTTCCTTTCAAATTATTCCATTTAAAGGGTCAACATTCAGACCACATTTTTTTTTGTCTTTATCAAGATCTGTGAGTATCTGCAATTTCAAGACACTCCTGAAATGATCTGCTTATGAAAATTGGGGCCACAGTCACATTTTACGTTCCAGCTCAGGATTATTCAATTTTTCTGCTGCTGATCTCTGTCAGATCTCAGTTTACTGCTCAATGTAATGCATCAGTGCTTGGTAGCAGGGTTGGGTAGGGTGGGGAACCAAACTTCATAACACTGGTCTATGAACGTGCTCCTTCCTGAACAATTTTTGGTGTATTTTATGGATTTTGAATTGCTGATCATGAAAATCATCTCAAAACTTTCCTATCACAGGCCATTTTTTTAAAGATATAACTTATTTTTGTGATTTCATGTCATATTTAAGTTTATTTCAAGCACACAAAATGGAAGTCCCTGCTGATCTTGCTGCAATCAGTGACGAACATGGTGAAAGATTTCACCAGGACATTGCGATCACGGAAAAGCGGTATCAGGGCAACTGGAATCCATCGATGCTGGCCGACTATTGTTGGACACTGACATGAGAGGCATCAGAGGCTGAGTACAAGAGAAAATCAGCAGCAAAAGTGTTTTTAGGACAGTTGATCAAAAAAATGCTAAATTCAATAAAATTTAATTTAATTTTTCTCCAATTTCGTACTTGATACAGCAAATCTGAAATTATATTTGTGTTCAGTTTGAAGTTGTCTATCATAATCCACAATTTTTTTTCAGGTAGCAAATCTTTTGAAAGGAAATTGTTGCCTAGAATAATTAATGATTGAAAACTTAATCTTCTTTTCCTTCAGTCTACAGGAGTTCAAACATGTTCATTCACCTAAATGTCATTTGTGGCCAAAAGGGAGGCATTCATGCACTTAAAGAAACCTTTCTAGTGACCTCCTGCTCTACTGTAGGCCTTGTGTGGAATAAACTTTCTTCTTCCAATCACTATTCTTCATCAGCCTATCCAGTTTCATCTGATATTGGAGGTTCACCCTTCCTGCCCCACTCATCACTGCAGCATCCATTAATTCAATTGCATTGCTCCCCAGTAGCTGGAAGAGTGTTATTTGCATTGTAGTATGCCTCTCTATGAACATTTTCAAGGGTCACAAATGCTGTGCTAAATAACCAGGGAACGTGAAAACGAGTTCAGATATTACTCCTCAGAAAATGGTGGCAACAAAGTACAATATTAATCTCTGGCTGATTTTTAGCCTAATTAGCCTGCAAATCAAGTTCTTATTTACCTAAAGAAAAGCTAGATTTTATAAACCCCTTGGAAATGCTCAGCTATGAGGAGAGATTTGCAGTTTGATAAGATAAACTAGACAAGGCTGTGTTTATTTTTAAAACTTGGAACAGAGGAGGCTGAGAGGGAACCTTATAGAGGTGTACTAATTGTGAGTGGTATAAAATAGATAGTGAGGTACTTTTTCCCCATGGCAGAGATATCTGAGACCAGATGCATAGATTTAAGATGAGGAGTAGAAGTGATCTGCGGAAGAATTTCTTTTGAACAAAATGAGTTTTGAACACATCATCTGAGAAGGTAGATGGGGACAGGGCGTTCTAACATAAAAGAAGGATTTGGATGAGCACTTAAATTACCAAGACACAGTAGGCTATGAATTAAATGCTGGCTTAAAGGGATTAATCTTGTTATGTAACAGTTAGTATAGATACAGTAGGCCAAAGAACCTGTTTCTTTGCTCTATGTCTTTATAACACTATACGGAAACCACAAATAACTGTTTCCGAGTGGTGTTACACAGCTGCAGTGAATACAGATGTAAAGATTGGGAGAGGGAGTTACAATGCTGTCCTGTGAATTGAATAATTCAATGGTAATGACCATAACACTCTTTTAACACAATTGGAAAGGAATAAAGTAATCTTAGCCTGGAGGTTTTGGAAGCAGCAAGTAACTAGTATAACAAATGGAATATTGGCATACTGAATATGTGGAGGCAGTTATTGCATAAATCAAAGCCCAAGACAGACAGATTTTTGATTGTATGGGGAATAAGCAGGAAAGTGAAGTGAAGCAAAGGTCAGATATAAGATATAAGAATGGTAGGGCAGGACTAAGGACACATATGGTCTCCTCCTGCTTCCATTTCTTAAGCTTTGGATATATTTTATAGTTGAAATCAACAACTAGTCTTCAGTAATTTTGTTAACAGACTGCAAAGTCCTGACCAAGTATGATTGTGTTATATCGAATGGAATTACGAGTTTGTGACATTCCATCGAGTATTAGCAAGATTTTTGTCATCCAAAGCTTCATTGAATTATTAGGTATTGCATGGTCAGTTTGTATATATTCATTTTCTATTTAGAGTTCTTTACAGTTTCTGTACAGTTTTTTATGCACTAAGTGGTAATTCTGCCTAGATCGCAGGAAAAAGAATCTCAGGGCTCTATGTGATGTCATGTATGTACTCTGACAAGAAATCTGAAAGCTGAAGTCTTAAGAAGACCATTTAAAAAGGAAAGGAAGGTGGATATGGAAATAGGATGGGAAGAGCGCAGCAGCCTTGGCAGCTAAAAATATTGTGCCAACAGTGGAGCAAGTTTCAAAGATGCTCAAGAAGTTAGATGGAGAAATGGGTTAAAAAAAAACTAGAGAAAATTTAAAGATAGGGAAAGGTGACATCATGAGGAAACTTGAAGACAAGGCTGAGAAATTGCAAAATAGAGGACACTCAGAGTGGCAAGGAGGGAACTTGAGAAATGATCATGCAGATAGCCTGAGGAATGAACCAATAAACATCCCTCCTGACATGTCACCAATCGACCAACCAGACATCAGCTGGATGAGAAGCTTCTTACATGAAGGAGATGAAGATCACGGTACAGCAGGTGAGAACAGCATCAGCCCCAAGCCCCGATGGAATTTCATACGGGGTCTATAGGAACTCCCCTGGTGGCCTGAAGTTCCTTTGGAACTTGGTGAGAGAGGCATGGGGGAAAGGAATCATACCTAAGGCATGGCAGAGAGCAGGAGGGACCCATTTCCTAATGAAAAGAATTCCGCCATTAGCTATCTCCAAAAGAACATGAAGATCTTTCCTGAAATCATGGAAGGATGTGAAAATCTGAACATGGAAAGAAAGATTTTCTTCTCTGTCATGACTCAATGACTATGTACCACTAAGTCCTTTATTTACTTGATCTGGTGATTGAACCATTGGCAATTGCATTTTGTGAGTGCAAGGACATCTTGGGAATATGGAAGAAAGGGACTGATCATAAAGTTTCTCTTTATGCAGATGATCTAATATATTTCATTTCAGATTCAGTCGATTCCCTCCCAAATATGATGTAATTACTTTCACAATTTGGTCAATTTTCAGGGTTTAAACTGAACATGCATAAAAGTGAATTTCTTCCCTTGAATTCTCCTGCAGCAATGTTTGATGGTTCTCCTTTTAATATTGTTAAAAGTTAATTTACCTATCTTGGTATAATAATTAAAAAGAATCATAAACATCTTTTTATGGAGAATGATCTTTCTATACTTAAACAAGTGAAGCATTCCCTGACCCAATGGTCACCTTTGTCTACAACTCTACTTGGCCGTATAAATTCTATTAAAATTAATATTTTACCAAATTTTTATATCTTTTTCAATTTGTTCCAATATTTGTTCCTAAATAGTTTTTTTTAAACTTAATTAACCTGGCCATATCATCTTAAATATGGAAGAATAAGCATCCTCACCTTAATAAAGATCTGTGACAGAGATTTAAGAAAGGTAGTGGAATAGCTCTACTTATCTTTAGATTTTATTATTGGGCAATCAATATATTATGTCTTACATTTTGATTGTTTTTCTCCCATCATTATTCTGACTGCCCATTATAGATATTAATGGGGTTGAATTTCCTCTAAATTTTCTAATTTAGCACTTCTTGGCTCTTCACTTCCATTTTCAACTAAATTAATAGATAATCCAGTTGTTAAATATTCTATGAGATTTTGGGCACAGTTTAGAAAACATTTTGCATTTCATAATTGTAGAGCTCGTCGAAAGAACCAAAGACTTGTTGATCCAAACCAAGGCTTTTATTAGCAAAAGACAGGAGCTCTTCACAGGTGGCCGACCAGTCTGAAATGATCCAACCTGGCTAGGGACACAACCCTTTAAGGCCCAGACAATTGACGTGGCTTAGCTCTCAGCCAATCGCTGTAAGCACAGTCTAGATACGGTAACTATATACACTATGTACATTGGTGATAGATCTGTACTATCACAATAATTTCTCTCTATCAAGCCTTATCGTATTTCCATTTTAAAGCATAGGTTTGCATGCAAAAGTTTTTGCATTAATGAAGAAACAATGCCAACTGCCCTGGAGGAACCAATCAAAGGCCTCAGATGTTGGCATAATGCAACCCTAAAGGACACTGAGCAGGTTGAACAACTCAGGCAGGATATATCCGGTGGCCTTAAGAAAATTAACAATACTGCTCTCCTAGGGAAGCTAAAAGTGTGGTGTGCTACCACACGTCATGTGGCCATTAACAATATATAAAGTGTCTCTATCAAACATTGAGAAAGTGGAGAGATTTATTAGCTCATAAATGAGGAAGTGGATTGGGCATCCAAGATGTCTTAGTACAGTAGGGCTTTATGGGGATGGATGGAATCCTGTTGTTGCCATTATTTAGCCTTGTGGAGGAATACAAATGTATCAAATCTCAGGACCTATGCATAGAACGTGCTGCTCCAGACTTATCAACAGGTAAAATGAAATGCAAAATCAGCACCAACACTGGGACATAGTGAGTTACGTGCAACAAGGTGGAGGGGGCTTTGAATAAAGTCCAACCTAAGTTTTATTATCATTTCAGCTGAATGAAGCTAAAGATCTACAAGATGTATACAGGATGATTCATTCATCCTATTTCACACTCCCAATAATCACATCTGTATTCTCCACAGCTGCCTGTGACATTTCCAGCCATTGTGTGGTAATTTTTAAATGTAAACTATGCAAAAGGCACAGCAGGAATGAAACAATCAAGGAGGTGATTCACCCCCAAACACCCAATGATATTCTTTAAATAATGCAGAAAATTGTGCTTCCCAACCATTCCCACCCATGACATTTCACTCTGATGGCAAATGATACGAAGTAGTTAAAATAACTTGGGGTCTTGTTGCAAACAGACCCATTTTAACTTATCTGTGAGAATCCATTGGTTTCAGGCCAGTGTTTTAGACACCTAAAAACTGGTGTAGCTGAAAATTGCATTGCAGCATAGATCACAGCACAACTTTCAGGGTGTGAATTCCCACTTATTCATTACAAAGCAGGCAAGAATCAGTTGGACAATCGCAGCATTGTTGCTGTTTGCTGTTGGAAAATTGAACTTATTTAAAAACAAAGCTAAAAGAGAACATAAGCATATAGAACATTACAGGACAGTACAGGTCCATGATGTTGCGTTGTCCTATATATACCAAAAACAAACCAAAACCCTTCCTACCTCATAACCCTCTATTTTTCATTCATGCATGTGCATGTCAAAGATTCTCTTAAATGTCCCTAATGGTCCAGCCTCCACCATCACCACCACCCCCAGCAATGCATTCCAGGCATCCATGACTCTGTGTAAAAAAAAAACTTACCCCTGATTGCTCCCTTAAACTTTCCTCCCTTCACTTTATACAGGTATCTTCAGGTGCTTGCTACTCCTGCCCTGGGAAAAGTTGCCAACTGTCAACCATATCTATGCCTCTATTAATCATGTAGACCTCTATTAAGACTATTCGCATCCTTCATAGCTCCAAAGAGAAAAACCGGAGCTCTGCTAACCTTGCCTCATAAGACTTATTTTACAATCCAGGCAGCATCCTGGTAAATCTCCTCTGCATCCTCCTCTCCATTACTTCCTGTAATAAAGCAACCACAACTGAACACAATATTCAAATGGTGATCTCACCAGAGATTTAATAGTTGAAGATGATTATTTCACAGACCAAAACAAGAAAGGACATTATGGCTGTTGTCAAAGCAACCATGGTTGTTGCTTCATTTTTCAAAATGCAGTAAATACAGAAGTATTTGGCAGCCTGAACAAATGATTACAGAGTTGCAGACATCCATGAAACCCTTGCCGACTGAGGAAAGAAGAGAAATAGAAAGAATACAATCTGAAATGGGCTGCTCTATTTAACCAGCCAAACACCACTGAAACTACAGCAGTAAGAATTTGATTTTGCATTATCCTGCTTCAATGCCAAAGATGGATTGCAAGCTGATTGATGTCATAGCAAATTATCCAGGACATCTCACAAACATTCCAACAGGCACATCCACATATCCTGTACGTGAGCATTAGACTGAGATTCACTAGGATGCTGTATTTGGTTGAATGTAAAATATATGAGCAGGAAGCACAACTGTTCAATCACAAATAGTCTTTGTCAGAACTCTAGCTTTGAGCTGGCGATATAATATGTTGGGGATATTTGGTTTTTCATAATTTCCCACCTTTTTTCAACTGATGATCTTCATGTATTGTGCACACAAGATTTGACCCCCTCCCCTCACCCCCCCCCCCCCACCTCCCCGCAGCTGAATTAGCTTCTGATCCATTCTGAAGGAAGCTGATTGTACTGGACAATTTTTTAAAAAAGGGTTTGCTTCCTAAAATAAAATTGGGGATTATGATTGATAACTTCAAGATGATGAACACAAAGATAATTTCAGATTTGTTATATCATGCTGTAATTTGGAGAAACATTAAATTTTCTTTTATTGAATTTAGCATGTTTAATCGCATAATGATGCTAACACATTTCCTTAGTTCAACTGACATAAAAATGTTTTGCCACTGATTTTCACTTGTACTCAGCATCAGATGCCTCTCATGTCAGTATCCAACAATCGACAGCCTGCATTGACGGACCCCAGTTGCCCTGATGCTGCTTTTCCATGGTCGCAATGTCCTGGTGAAACCTTTCACCATGTTCATCAATGACTGCACCAAGATCAACAGGGAAGAGGTCCAAGTGCAAATGCAGAAAGTGAATTTCTAATGACTTGTTGCACTTTATCGTTTTGCATGTTTACGCAGATTGTCAATCAGCTGAATGTAGTTTGGTGCTCTGTCGTTGCCAAGAAAATTCTCAACTACATCTTTAAATGCCTTCCAGGCACGCCCAGACTAAGACAATATTTGCATCGTACCTGCATTGAGAGCATGCCTGGGCATGCTTGGACTGACCAAAACAGCTTGCTTTATAGGCAATATCATAGTAGACAAAATGTGACAGGAAATCACAAAAATAGGTTAAATCTAAAAGACTGTACTCCGATAGAAAATATTTAAGGTGATTTTTGTGATTAGCAGCCCAAAATCCATAAAATATTCTGAAGTGTTCAAGAAGAAAAATTTTCATGGTCCAGTGTTACTACAGTAAGAACATAAACAACAAGTATGGCTTTCCTTCGCTCGTCAATTGATGGAGGTGAGGCTGCTATATGTGGATTGTGAAGGAACATTTGGTCTCTCTGTCTGAAATATTGTGGATTGCAAATGGTCACATGTCCTCCCTATCTGAAATTTATTCGGAAAGGTGCGCAATGCCTTTATAGTGCCAGCGATTGGACTGTGGTTCAAAACCCATGCTATCTGTAAAGAGTTTGAACATTCTCCCCATGTGTGCGTGGATTTTCTCGGGGGTTCTGGTTTCCTCGCACCATTCAAAATGTACCTGGGGAGGAGGTTAAATTGGGGTAAATTGGGTGGCATGGACTCATGGGCCAAAATGGCTTGTACCGTGCTGTATGTCTAATTTTTTTTTAATCAAAAGTCGCATCACTCCGACTCTGGTCACTAATTAGTGCACACCTTGCCATTGGCTCATTTAAATTACTCTGTGCCTTCAATGGCCAGACACTCAGCTCAGAACAGTATAAAACATCAATTCATAGCACATTTCTTTCTCTCTTCCTCGTGGTCCAATCCCCATCTATCGCTCTACGTCAGGTCACTACTATGGACATCGCTGGAGGAGTCATGTGTCAGGTGTGCACTACATTTAAGTTGAGCCATAGAACTGCAAGAGATCAGTGTTTGCAGAGGTCTGCACCGCTGTTGATACAGGGAATTAGGAATGTGTTTGAAAGCCCCTGTCTGTGAAGTGTGTACACGTGCAAGGGTGTGCAGAAGATAGGTGGAAACTGGTATCGCAATCCTACCTGGGTCCAATGTGAATGTCTATTATAGTTGTTTAGTAATAGAGTAATTAAGTATCATTTGCCATCTTCCCCGTTTATCTTGCATGTGTTTAATGAAATTACCTTTGATTGTAACACGGGTCCAGACTCATCTCTCTGTGATCCCACCGAACCTGATACTCTTCCAAGCACAACAGAGGCCAATAAGCAGGAGCAGTGAAGAGCTCCCAGATTTATTATGTTCCATATTCAGTGCTTCATCCTTCCCACTGGACGATACAAATGACTGAAAGCTGAAAGACCGAGCCCCATCAGGGAATAAAGTACACATCTATGCCTTCCAAAAGTCCTACAGATATCCTTGGATGTGGATTGATAAACCAATGCCGATCGTAACTCATACATTCCTTGACTTAGAAATTCTACTGTATAGGGCAGTCCTTCCACATGCCTGGAAAATTAATTTCTAAGAGAAGCACAAAATGACTATCTGCACGATTGTGTCACTTTTTTGCACTAGAATTATTGTGAGTATTTACTACTGATCTATCTTATGTATTTATTGCCTCTTAATTTAATTCAATTAGTTTACAATTATAGTATTTCTTTACAAGTACTTGTTCAGCTACAGCATGTCATACTTTCAGTACATATGTACATTCTTCTTTGGCTTGGCTTCGCGGACGAAGATTTATGGAGGGGGTAAAAAGTCCACGTCAGCTGCAGGCTCGTTTGTGGCTGACAAGTCCAATGCGGGACAGGCAGACACGATTGCAGCGGTTGCAAGGGAAAATTGGTTGGTTGGGGTTGGGTGTTGGGTTTTTCCTCCTATGCCTTTTGTCAGTGAGGTGGGCTCTGCGGTCTTCTTCAAAGGAGGTTGCTGCCCGCCAAACTGTGAGGCGCCAAGATGCACGGTTTGAGGCGTTATCAGCCCACTGGCGGTGGTCAATGTGGCAGGCACCAAGAGATTTCTTTAGGCAGTCCTTGTACCTTTTCTTTGGTACACCTCTGTCACGGTGGCCAGTGGAGAGCTCGCCATATAACACGATCTTGGGAAGGCGATGGTCCTCCATTCTGGAGACGTGACCCATCCAGCGCAGCTGGATCTTCAGCAGCGTGGACTCGATGCTGTCGACCTCTGCCATCTCGAGTACTTCGACGTTAGGGGTGTAAGCGCTCCAATGGATGTTGAGGATGGAGCGGAGACAACGCTGGTGGAAGCGTTCTAGGAGCCGTAGGTGGTGCCGGTAGAGGACCCATGGTTCGGAGCCGAACAGGAGTGTGGGTATGACAACGGCTCTGTATACGCTTATCTTTGTGAGGTTTTTCAGTTGGTTGTTTTTCCAGACTCTTTTGTGTAGTCTTCCAAAGGCGCTATTTGCCTTGGCGAGTCTGTTGTCTATCTCATTGTCGATCCTTGCATCTGATGAAATGGTGCAGCCGAGATAGGTAAACTGGTTGACCGTTTTGAGTTTTGTGTGCCCGATGGAGATGTGGGGGGGCTGGTAGACATGGTGGGGAGCTGGCTGATGGAGGACCTCAGTTTTCTTCAGGCTGACTTCCAGGCCAAACATTTTACATATGTACATTATACAATGATAAAACCATCATTATAAATTATTGAAAGCAACAGAGCATATGGAATGCACTGGCATGCAACATCCAACTGAATTCATTTCTATAATATACTGTAGTCACATAAGCATTGTTTGCAAGAGCTAGTGCTGGAAATCTTTAGGTGCGCTCAAGTGGGTTCACATTAAATCAATTTTATTCATCACTGCCATTCCTCAAGCCTCTTTAAAAAACCCACTAACCTCCCACACAAACATGATCTCAACCCTATCCCCAAAAGCTGATCCAGATCCCCCCTCCCCCATCCACTGAATCAATGTGACCCTTGAAGCCTTGATCCCAGAGCTATTCGGTGTCTTGGTCCACATTGTTGCTCAAATATTACAGCAATAATCTTTCAACCATCCATCAGGGCATCACACAGCTAATGCACCTTCCCAGAATTTCTAGGTTAAAATGCTTCCGGTTACTTCCGAGAACACGCGAGTTATCAAGGTTTCTGCAAACACTTGAGAGCAGTCTGATGCATTCTCCGGCTATATATCTCCTGATTACATTTCAGATCTTTCCCCTGAATGAAAATGCAAGAGTTTTGAATTTCTCCTGAAGACTCATAATGTTTGTGTGTTCTTGGTACAATTACATTGGTCTGCCCGCGGTGTTGTTACCTGTGACTTACTCCTGATACCAAAACAATCAACCAAGCAAGCACAAATTCTCCAGAAATATTCAGTGAGTAATGATTAACTTCTGATTCTCAATAATGTTTTGTAAGCTAAGAGATTTGAGTTAGGTTCGGCCTATGCAAATCAATGACAAATGGTTTACACATCTACTTTTCATGATATTTTGTGCTGTACAGTCTTATAGTTGTTCAGATGACACATTTCTCTGAAATTAGACAACTAGATCCTCTTCTATCTTCTGATGAATTTTCTGTTTTAAATATTAAAATTTAGTTTGTTTGCCGAGGAAGGAAACATTGCTTGAAAGGTTGGATTACCTTTTGTTACTCCTAATTCTAATAACAGATTTGACCCAATAATTTCCAATAATTTTAATCAATCATTTAACAAAGGAGTTATGGGTTGCAAAACTTCTTCAATTTATAAATTATAAACTAAAGTTTGATAAAGATCAGAAATTTAGTTGTTAATTCATAAACGATACTGAAATAACAGTGGTATTGAGTGAGTGGTATGGTAATTACTCACCAACCTTTTCTGCATATTGGCCAATCTCTGCTAATGGTACGGGCTGTTATCTCTCTGATTTACAAAGAATAACTGTGACGATGTTTAAAGCAAACAAGATTTATTATTTTGATTAGTCACGTGAAGCATCAAAGAAACCTGCTCACCTATCCTTATTTATTTTCCCTTCAACTTTTTAACAAAGTTGCGGGTTGCAAAACTTCTTTAAACTATACTGAAATAGGGGGGCATGGCAAGATGGCGTAGAGGGAAGACGTGTGGTTCCACCTTCCCCCAGTTAGACTTCTAAATACCCGACTTTAAAATTTGTAAAAATGGTTAAAAATATTATCTACAGATTTTGGAATAGTGAAGGATTGAAATGGCTGCTAACGTGAAAAAATCAAAGGCTCAATTGCAAAAGAAACTGCCTTACAAAAGCGTTGAAGAATTGAGGCCTACCTGTCAAGTTGAAGCCACGGAGTCGTCGACTGGAGCCCCCAAGCCTCAGAGGACTCCTGCTCGGTTAAGTATTACGCCGGCACCGATGGCACATCTGCAAGATGGCGCCAGTTCAGCGATGAGTTCGGCTGGTTCTGACTCGCGTGCCTGTGAGTCTGGACACACGGGCAGATCGGCTGAACAAGGACAGACCCACGAGCCCGCAACATTGTCTGGTGGTCTGGGGGCATGCAGTGTAGCGTCGGAAGACACACCTGTGCGGTCGGTGGTTCTGCCGGGCATGCGCGGTGCATCGCGGGTCCGTGAATTACTGGATCAGGTGTGGCCTGTGGGGGAACCCGAGCGACGGTGGGCTAACGAGGTTGGCACGCTGTTGTCGGGTGTCCAAACTCAGAGCCGCACCGGAAGAGGACCTACTGCATTTGAGGAGGAAGAGAGCTCAACTTTATTGGAATTTACACAGGAAAAAAATGGGGACTGACATCAGAGAAGGTAGGCCTCAAAGGGAGGTGATGAAACCTGGACTGGAATCTTGGAAGGGATTGCTCATCAAATGGAAAAAATGTCAATACAGATGTCTACTCGGATGACTCAAGGATTTATGGAAGTGAAAACCAAAATGAATACTATGTGTGAAGAAATGACTTATGAAGCAAGATATTACTGTAGTTAAAAGTGATGTTAGTAGATGCATAAAATCAGTGAATACTGTACAAGATAATTTTAAAAAGATTGAAGCTTTTTTTGAATGTAAGAATCAAGTGGAGTGTAATTGAGAAAAAATGGAAAAAGTGGAGGATTCTTTCATGGATTGGGGGATTCAGAAGAAGGAATTATTGAAGAAGATCAATTCATTAGAATTAGAATAATGTAAAAATAGTAGGTCTTCCAGAAGATATAGAAGGTTCTAATCCGGTAAAGTTTTTTTAAGAAATGGATTCCTGAGGTCTTGGGCAAGGAATTCTTTCCGGATAGTCTGGAGTTAGATCGGGCATACAGAGCATTAAGGAAGAAACTGTTTCCAGGCCAACCTCCACGAGCAGTTCTGATTCGCTGTTTGAAATATCAGGATAGAGAAATTATATTGCGAATGGCGGTGCAGAAGGCAGAGCAAAACCAGGATCCAATGATAGTTCAAAATAACAGGGTGGTTTTTTTAATGCAGATTTGAGTCAATAAATTATTAGAAGGTGCCAAGAATGAATATAAAAGTCGGTTTATATCAGACCATTCCATGTTATTTTTCTCCTGTATAAGTCCAGAAGTGGTGCAATCGTCTTATAGATGGAGGTTCAATACAATGTTATTGAAGAAACCAGAGTTTATTACTTTTATTAAGGAGCAGATTACCTTGTTTCTGGCTGAGAATGTTAATTCAGTACATAGTAATTTTATACTGTGGGATGCTTTGAAAGCATTTTTACGAGGGAAAATTATTAGCTATACTATGAAAGTTAAAAAGCAATATGTGGCCGAAAGTTTAACATTGGAGAAACAAATTATTGGGTTGGAAAAGGAATTTCAGAAAGATGTTTCAGAAGATAAAAAAGCTGCTTTAACGAAGTTGAAATTACGCTATAATACATTACAAACTTATCAGTATAAGCATTTAATTTATCAATCTAAGCAACATAATTATGAATTGGGTGAGAGAGCACATAAGGTACTAGCATGGCAGTTAAAAACAGAACAGACATCCCGAACTATTAATGCTGTGAAAAAAAATTCAAGTTACCTATAAACCTCAGGAAATTAATGACGTTTATTCATTTTACCAGAAATTATATACTTCTGAGGGAAAGCAGGAAGCTGGTTCTATTGAATCTTATTTATCTAAATTAAACTTACCTGTTTTAGGGGAGGAGAAGGTTAAAGAATTGGAAGATCCATTCACGGATTTTGAGATTAAAGAGACTATACAGGAGATGCCGAATGGAAAGTCGCCAGGAGATGATGGATTCTCAGTTTAATTTTATAAAGTATTTTATAAAAAAATATTTTTTTGTATTTGGAGATGTATTGCAGCAAGTTACTGAGGAGCAGTTGTTACCAGAATCTTGTTTGAGTGCTATAATTACTGGGATTTGTAAAAAGATAGGGACCTTTTGAAAGTGTCTTCGTATAGGCCTATTTCCTTATTAAATGTCTTCTTCTTTGGCTTGGCTTCGCGGACGAAGATTTATGGAGGGGGTAAAAAGTCCACGTCAGCTGCAGGCTCGTTTGTGGCTGACCAGTCCGATGCGGGACAGGCAGACACGATTGCAGCGGTTGCAAGGGAAAATTGGTTGGTTGGGGTTGGGTGTTGGGTTTTTCCTCCTTTGCCTTTTGTCAGTGAGGTGGGCTCTGCGGTCTTCTTCAAAGGAGGCTGCTGCCCGCCAAACTGTGAGGCGCCAAGATGCACGGTTTGAGGCGTTATCAGCCCACTGGCGGTGGTCAATGTGGCAGGCACCAAGAGATTTCTTTAGGCAGTCCTTGTACCTTTTCTTTGGTGCACCTCTGTCACGGTGGCCAGTGGAGATTATAAAATTATAGCGAAGGTGTTAGTGAATAGACTTGCCTATTGAATATTTACCTCAGTTGATATCTACAGATCAAACAGGTTTTATTAAAAATAGAAATGCGTCTGATAATATCCTCAGATTGATAACATTGGTCAATGCATTTAGACTGGATGCAGAAAAGCCTTTGATAGGGTTGAGTGGAATTTTTTATTTAAGGTGTTAGAGAAGTTTAATTTTGGCCCTTATTTTATTGGTTGGGTTAAGGCTTTATATACAAATCCAATTGCTAGGGTGGTGACATGTGATTTCTTTACCATTTAAATTAATGCAATTGACTTGACAAGGTTGTCCATTGTCACCAGCCTTATTTGCATTGGCTATTGAACCGTTAGCTCAGACAATACAACAGAACGATAAGATTAAAGGAATGAAAATTGTGGATGATAAATATAAGATTAATTTGTTTGCAGATGATGTGTTGGTATATTTGACAGAACCGGAACAATCTTTGAAATATTTACAAGATTGTTTGTTAAAATTTGGGGAGTTGTCTGGATATAAAGTAAGTTGGGATAAGAGTGAAATACTGCCAGTTGGGGATGGAGATTATTCAGAATATAAAAGTATTAGAAAATTAAAGTGGTCAGATAGAATTAAATATTTAGGGTTGGTAGTAAATGCAGATTATCAATCTTTATACAAATTAAATTATATTCCTTTATTAAAAAGGATTAAAATGGATTTGACTAAATGGAAAGACTTGTTGTTGTTAACATTAATTGGTCGAGTAAATTGCATTAAAATGAATATTTCTCCTCGAATTCAGTCGGTACCATGTTTACTTTCAAAGGGATTTTTTTCGGGTTCTGAATAGAGCAGTGCGAGTTTTTATGGAAGGGAAAATTAGCACGAATAGCTTTGCATAAACACATGAAAATATGCATTAGGTGGATTGCAGTTACCTCATTTTCAAAATTATTACGAAGCAGCTCAATTGAAATTTGTTAGTAGATTGATGGATATGGACCATCCTCCGAGTTGGACAAAGGTGGAAATGACTTGTATATCTGAAGTTGAGATACACCAGTTTATATTTAAGTGGAATGGGAATTTATTGCAGGAATGTAATATGACGGTACTAAAACATTTGTTAAGGATATGGATTCAACTAAATATGGTTTGAGGATCAAAGGGTAAATTACCAATTCAAACCCCGTTTTATCATAATCGGCTTATTCCTTTTTCAATGTTTAATAATCATTTAAAGAGATGGAATTCTAAGGGTATTAAGATAGTTCAGGATGGTTTTGAAGAAGGCCAGTTTCTTTCCTTTAATTGACTGAGGGAGAAATTTGACATATCTGTAAACTTTTTGTGTATTATCAACTTAGAGCTTTGATAAAAGATAATTATGATAAAGAGATGAATCTACCTATGTTGATGAAATTTGAGTCTTTGATTTCCACTGTACCTAAGAAAGGTTATATTTTGGGTATGTACCAATTGTTACAAGATGTGATGGATAAACCGGATTGGGAGAAATCTAGACTTAAATGGGAAAGTGATTTAATTTATATTTTCCTGAAGATAATTGGGAGGCTATGTGCCATAATAGTTTAACTAAAGTGACAAATGTACAATATGGAATGGTTAATTATAATTTTTTGCATCAGTTATACTTGACTCCAGAGAAGTTTTAAAAAATATGGATTTAATAATTCAGATTCTTGTTTTAGATGTGGATTATGTATTGGAACTTTTTTACATGCTGTCTGGTCTTGTGTTAAAGTACAACCATTTTGGGAAGGAATTAGATTGGTTCTGGAAAAATTATTTAACATTAAATTGCCATTAGACCCATTGATTTTTTTGTTGGGATATATGGTTTCTTTGAAAGGACTAGGGTTGGATAAATTTCATATTGCATTTATTAGTCTAGTGCTTTCTGTAGCACGAAAATGTGTAACTAGTACTTGGAAAGATAATGTGGAGATTAATATAACACGCTGGCAAAATGAATTGAGAACTTGTATTATTATAGAAAAAATTACATGCAAGTTACATGATAATTGTTTTTTGTTAAAATGTGGTCTCCTTATTTGGAGTATATGAATTTGGAAATACTTTGAAATATTCTTTATATTAACTGTATTGTTTTCATATTTGGCTCCCCTTAAGGGAGCTGGCTGAAGGGGTGGGAGGGTGGGGAGGGTTTTTTTTAATATATAAAAAATTGTTTTTCACTTTTCTTTGTTATGTTTAACTGTATTTTGATTAAAGTCTTTAAATAAAGTTTTCAAAATAAAAACTATACTGTAATATATGAAAGTTTTAAGCTTTGCAAGTAATCATCTGATGACCGTGGATTTAGGGAAGGTCAGTAGTATTTAAGCAAAAGATTATCAAAAGGAAATCCAAATTTTGGAAGAAGCCCATTCCTTTATTGTCATTTTTAGAACTATGATATAGGATATATGAAGTCTGTTCCGCTTTTGGCAATGTACACAATTTTTATTTTGTATTTAATGAAAGAGCAGATTAGCTGAAATCAATAAATGTTACATTTTGCTCTTTATCTCACAGAAATCAAATGTTGCAATCACTTGGCCCCTCAAGAACTATTAATACACCAGATGTTTGGGAGCAGATGTGTTCTGTTCAGAAGAAAATCCCACATCTGCCAAGACTGTCTCAAAAGAGTAGCTTGAGGGATGAGAGGTCCAATGAGTTTTTGTATGGAAAGTGTGTATGATGTCTCAAAAGTTATGGAATGCCAGTGTTTGAGGCTTTTCCAACTTAGTTTCCTGGGGAATTAAAATGATAATTTTGGATGGTGGATATCAGCATGTGAAGCCCTGAAATGAGTCACAAGTTGAATTTTCTGGCCACAGGAGAAAGAATCCAAGATTCAAGAATCCTTTATTGTCACGTAATAAAAACATTGTAATATTATTCAAAATGGACTTTAATGTGCCTTAAGATAGACAGATTTGCCATCAGCAGAAATTGCCGGGTGCCTCTTACAGTTAGAGAAATAGAAGCAAAAGAACATCCTCCCAGAATAACTGTGTCCATGGATTTGTCTCTAGCCCCCGCAGCCACACAGACTCCAGTCTAAACAATCAGCAACTCGAGCTCCAGATCCAAACCTCTGACATGATTAGGAACCTTTCAGTACCCTCTTGCATCCCAGTTCCGATACCTGGTACTCCTTCAGCCAGTCTCCAGCAGTTCACAGTCTTGTGTGAATCCTTTGACCACAGTTGCCAACAGCCTACCACCTGTGTACTCCTCAGCCACCGAGCCCCTCACTGGTTTGCCACTATGGTCACTATCCCATGGGTCGTCTCCTCTGCTTCTCCTTCTCAAACTAGGGTTGGGGGGGGAGGGTGGAGTCTGCAAACCCTCCTGGCTGTTGCCAATCATAGGTGCAACCATCTTGGGTCCAGACAACACAGTCACAGGATTTTAAATAAAACCATCCTCTGCTCGTTTCACAGGCTGTATAAAGCCAGTACAGAAACAATGGCAGTTGGACTGGGGGGGGTGGGGGTTAGACCCCAGAGGGGAGCATAATATCTCCGGTCCCTGGTCTCCATGGGTCTGTTACAGCGGTGTCTCCATTTTAAACCCACTGCCATTTCTGTTTGAATTTACATTAAATCTCCATGGCACCTGACTCAAACATTTTTAAAGTATGCTTGAGTCAATCTACACTTGAATAAGGCATGTTTAATGTCCAGGATACATCCAAACCATTATTTTGCGTATCCAACCAAACAAGAATCACTGGGGGAGCAGTACTCAAAGACTATTCAATACAATTATTTTCCACACCCCCCCCCCCCTCCCCTCCACTAGTTGTCATTTGACTGTGCAATATATTGTTGATTCTTCAACTCATTCCCGGAATTTAATTTTTCATAATAGGAAAAATGGATGCACAGATACACTGCGCCTGACTCTAAATGAAGAGGAAAAGACATCAGCAAGTAATCAGCTAAACTATGCAGTGTATTAAGGAAGGCATCAATTGAAAGGCGCAGTGGCTTTACAGCAGACCTGTAGAAACATGGTGGCATGGTTAGCACACACTGATCAGGGCCTGGGTTTGAATTCCATGCTCTTTGTAAGGAGTTTGTAAGTTCTTTCCATGTCTGTGTGGGTTTTCCACAGGAGCTCCAGTTTCCTCTCACCATTCAAAGTGTACCAGGGGTTATAGGTCAATTGGGTAGCACAGGCCGAAATGGCCTGTTACTATGCTGTATATCAAAATTTTAAAAACATCATTCCTGAACATCACTGATGTGGCTTCAAATGGGGAGACACAGTAACATAGCTATCAGAGCTGCCCCAGTGAGTTGGCTCAATCTTGACCCTTAGTGCTACCTTGTGTGGAGTTTTCAGTTTCTCTATGTTTGCGGGTTTACCCAAAGATTTGTGGGTTTGATTGGTTATCACTAGTGCGTGGCCAAGTGGTAGAATATGGAAGTAGTGGAGGATGTGGTGTAAATAAAACAGGATTAGTTTAAACGGGTGCTTGATGGTTAATATGGACTTGATGGATTAAAGGCTCTGTCTCAGTGCTATACAACACTCTGTGACTGTACGATTCTGTAATTAGAATAAATGAGAGAAAAGGAACGGGATCTGTTTTCCCCATTGCTTCGAAGCATCCGTGCTGAAACAACAGGCTACACAAAAATTTTGGAACATTATGTTTAGCCGACTCATCCAGGAATAAATAATGTGGGAATAAAGAAAGCATAAGCAATTTTAGTGGAAAAAAAAAGCATTCTCTATTGATTCTAGACTTGGAAAATTAATGGACCTCGGCCTCCACTCAGTGTAAGAGATGTCACAACAGATCAACTGAATAAGGTTTCAACCTTAATAAAGGGATGTTGCAATTCAAATTTAGAAAATGTCCATTCAGCATCTAAACTGTTAATACAAAAAAAAAGACTGAGCAGCCATCTTCAGGCACATTAAAACCATGTTGGAGCATTTGCAGTAAATGTTAAAAATGTTCCAGGGATCTTACTTCCTGCAGCCTGGTACAGATTAAAGATGTTTATATGTACATTCAGTTGTCATAGTTTGTGAATAAACTCAAAGGCTTTTGTGTACATGCTACATTCTAAATTGGCTTTGAACTCGCTCTGTTTTTACATTGCAAAGTGCATGTTGAAAGCTACAATTCAAACTGATTTTACCCCTGATTGATGTTTGATTGTCATGTAGGAACTTTGTGCTTTCTCCACCTGCTTGTTCTTGAAATGATTAATTACATTAAAGAACCTCGATACTCAATTTACATCACAAGCTGAAACATATTTTAACATTGATGAAAAGTGTAGGTGTGAGATAATGTCTCCAACTGGTTAATTTCTAATTTATATACATTGTAGATACTTTCTCCAAAGGATCTTTCAATATTGTGATTTAAATTGATGTGGTTTTCTTCCGATGTAACCAACATGGAGTATATTAATTCCATATCAAGCACATTCTATGTAGTTATGATGTGTATCTGTTTGCGATGTTATTACATTGCTGCATGCAGATCTGGTTACCACATTACAGGAAAGCATGAGAAGCTACAGGGAAGATTTAGAAGCACAAAACCGCAAATGGGATAATTTCATAATGAGAGAGATTGTAAAAGTTAGGACTGTTTTCTCTGAAACAGGAATGTTAGAGGAGATTTAACTGAATTATGTAGAATTATTGGAGATCAAGACAATAAACAAGAGTTGTGGATTTTAAGTATGGAAAATTAAAGGGAGGAAAGTCTGAAATTTACGACATGAAGAAACACCCAAGACATTTCGTATTTGCATGTATCAGAACCTACAGCTGGGACGTGAGATTAGACTGAATAGCTGATATGGGCATCATTGCTGGAAGTTCACTCATTCCATTGCTTTATGGATTAAACTTTGCAATATGGAGAGATGCAATGATGAATTATTACAGAATAGGAAAATGGTTATTAAGTAATCAAACAAAAAGCAATTTAAAGTTTAAAACATGTTAAATTGCTGCTTTGTAGAACTGTTAGTAGAGGGTGGAAAGCCTCTCAGCCCATTGGGTCTATGCTATTTAAAAAAAAAATTATTGTATTTCTTGCCTTGTACTAACATTTCTATCCAACCACGTACGGCACGATTTGTGTTTCAAAATAGCGAGTCATTTAAGAAGGAAGAACAAATAAACTTTGCATAAATGTTTAAAATAGTTAGCATGAAATTAATAGTTGTCAAAGATCCTACAGATCCAAAACATTTGCAAGTGATTAGAGTTCAATATGAGCAAGAACAATAATGAAAGGAACACACAGAATCCTATTTGAAACTTGCTCAAATGGTCAGAGGTTTAAAGAGTATATTATTGTGTGAGATAACACATGCTAGAAACTAGCCAATAATTATTTTGTTTCCTGAACACTTTTGGTCTATTTTATAGTTTGGGCTGGTGATCCTATCATGTACTGGTTTTGTAGATGCAAACTATTTTTTGTAATTTCCTATCATATTTTAAAACTACTAGTATATTGCCCACAAAGCAAGCTGTTTTGTTCAGTCCAAGCATGCCTGGGCATGCACTCAGTGTAAGCAAGAAGATCTGCTCGTGAGATTGGAGAAAATAAAATGGAAGGCATTTAAAAATGCTGTTGAGAATTTTCTTGGCAACTACATCTAGATGATTGACAACCTGCTTCAAGCCTCTTGCAACTTGTCAAGAGCAACAATTAATTGGAAATTCATTTTCTGCATTCGCACTTGGACTTCTTCCCTGCTGATCTTGGTGCAGTCAGTGACAAACATGGTGAAAGCTTTCACCAGGACTTTGCGACTATGGAAAAGCAATATCAGGGCAACTGGAATCCATCAATGCTGGCCGACTATTGTTTGACACTGACATGAGAGGCATCAGATGCTGAGTACAAATGAAAATCAGCAGCAAAATATTTTTAGCTCATTTGAATTGATGCAATATGTCAGCCTTATTATGGAATTAAACATACTAAATTCAATAAAAGAACATTTAATGTTTTTCCAACTTGATACAGAAAATCTTAAATGTTCTTTGTTTTCATCTTGAAGTTGTCTATCATAATCCCCAATTCCTTTTCAGGAAGCAAACCTCTTGAAAAAAATGTTGCCCAGTATAATCTTGCAAATCTTGAGTTTATCCTCCCAATGCATCCATCAATGGCTCGCATTTGAACTTCGGAACAGATTCAGAGGCAAACCATTGTTTGCATATTGTAGCTCAAGTTCTACAGATGGGATGAGGGTAGATGCCATAGGTTTTTATAGTTTACCATCATTTTTGAGAAGTAGCAGGGATTTTATTGGAAATGACATGCAGCATTGCAGAAAGAAGGATTTTAAAAAAAGGACAGAGCAATAATGTAGCCTTCATGGACTGGTCTGTTGGGAAACCATTGGTTGGGGTCATGGTTTGTTGCATTTCCAGTCCCTCCAACTTTCCACTGTGGACATTGCATAGAGTATTTCCTGGCTGATCCCTCACTAGTGCATTTGTAACTCAGACAAAATCTAGAATTGATGTTCACCCTTCCATAAACGTCAGAGCTCTGCTTCTCATTTTCTACCCAACAGCAATTATAGCCTACCCTCAGCACTGCCCTTGCTCCAACTTCAATTTTATGATCTCATCCTTTGATTTAAAATAGTCACTCCAACTAACAGCCTTGATGGAGGGAGGGTGCTACCCTGTTGCTGGGGGGGGGGGGGGGGGGGAATCCATAGGACATGGATACAGGATGGGATATTTAGGATAATAAAATCTATGGATATAGTGGAGCATAGAAGCGTGTGGAGGCCATAAAACTGAATGAATTTTAAATGGGAGATAAACTTGTAGACACAAAAGATATCAAGGGGTATGGAGAGAGAGTGAGAATATGTATTGAGATGCATGGTCATGAGTAATTGTATTGAATGGCAGATGTGGCTCAAAGACCCAAATGGTCTACTCCCCTGCATCTATATTCTATATTTCACTGACTGCATTTATGTCATGCTTTTTCTTTCCACTCACATACCACTTTAATTAATCCCTATGCCATTTGTGCTCTGTGATTAGTAAGGGATTGCTTAAAGTGGTATGTGAGTGGGAAGGGAAGATTGAGAATCACTGCTCCAGACCCAATTGTTACTGAAATATTTTACTTGAGAAGAATTGTCATTGGACCATTTCCTTTGGAGTTATGAAAACGTGCACATAACGAGTCAATTAGGTACGATTAAAACAGTAATTTCAAACTTTTTCATTCCACCGACATACCACCTTAAGCAATCCTTTACTAATCACAGAGCTCCCATGGCATAGGAAATATTTAAAGTGGTATGTAAGTGGAAAGAAAAAGGTTGAGAGCCATTGGTTTATGGTGAGAAACGATATATTTTCACAAAACAAGGTCTCAGCACTGGCCACACCCAGTGAAGTTTTTGTCCTGATTTAATTTAACAAAGTAGATTATAAATAAGCAGTGTGATGGGATTATTTTCTTCCCATGGTATAGATTTTGAGAGAATAATTCAATAAAAAAAAGTGACCTTGAAATTCATTTTCATTATGAGTTTTGGAAATACCCAGCTTAGCTATTATTTTTATATTGTATTGAAGACTTTTGCTTCCCTAATCACTTTTCAATCATTTTGACTGATCTTCCACTGCTCAATTTTCGATTTTTTTGGTGTTCACAGTCTTCATCAGTATGGCTTCTGATATGGATGCATCTGAAAAGGTAATGGATTTATGTAAGAGAAACTGAATTAAGTTCATCCAAGGGAAATACTCTGAAGCCACGTGAAAAAATTGGCATCTAACTGTGTTCTGAAGTATAATTCAAGAACAAGCAGATCTGAAAAGGGAAGGCCAATTAGCAGCTAATCACTAGAATTCCAGGGCATTGGCCACTCCCACTTATTGATTTTTGACATCTCATGCTTATTAATCCATACCTGTTACAGTGGTTTTACTTACAAGTCGCTCAGGCTTGTGACACACCTCACAATGACCTGCAGTATGTTTTGTGTGCAGAGCAAACCTCAATTTGTTTTCATTTTCCTCTGACACAAAATTAAAGAGTACATACTCCTGCAAGGCTCATCAACTGCATCGGTGCAGTTTCTGACCTCAGAAACAGCAGCAAAGAATGCCAGAAGCACTCAGCAGGTCAGGCAGCACAGGTTCAGAGAGAAGCAAAGATCAATGATCCTTCATCAGTTTTCTGAGCTGCTGAGAGCTTCTGGCATTTTCTGTTTTTGTTTCTTTCCTATCGTGCTTCAGTCTTTTCTTGGAGAATACATAGAAACAGTTGCATGTGAACAGTCTAGTGGGTTGCAAAAAGAAAGTAAGGATAGCAGCATCTGTATCTAATCGATAGTGCAGTCGTTGCAGAGAAGGAATGATTTCAAGACTTCTCGGGAGTTAGATGAGGGTGGGGAAAGAATTTGGGGAGGGGTGGTTGTTGCCCACCTGATAGGAGTATCAGAGGACTTGATAATCAACTCAATGTTAAAGGAGGAACTATGTGTTTTAAATTAAATTGTTGTCACATGCTCAGAGATTCAGTAAAAAGCTTCATAGGAGCAGCTAATATAAAAGTCTTCATGATTCAGCACTGTTTTGGATCTTTAGATTTCTATAGCACGGAAATAGGATCTTCAGCTTGACTTGTCCATGCCAACCAAGCTCATCCCATTCAGCCCGTACTGTCAAAACCTTTCCTATCCATGTACCTGTCCAAGTGTATTGTCCCCACTTCTACCAGCTTATCCATAAACACACCACTCTGTGTGGGGGAAAAAAACATGCCCCTCTGCTCCTTTTCACCTCTTCAAAAAGCTTCAATCAAATTTATGAGAAACAATTTCCCATGCACAAAGACATGCTGATTATCTCTAAATACATAAAATTACTGGAGACACTCAGCAGGTCCTGTAGCAGCCATAAGAAGCAAAGATATATAGCCAACATGATGGGCCTGAGTTTGAGAGCAGCAGGGAATGCAGATTGGGAGAAGTGAGAGAGAGACGCAGAAGTCTTGTTTCACCAATTATCCCAAATCAGTCCTTGTCTTCTCAAATGCTACAAAAAAAATCTGAATCCACACAAAAAAAAATCACAGAAAATATTAACCAGATTGATCATGACAATGGCTTTCATTTCTTCTGTTCACGGTGCTCTTTGAGCACTGTGGCACACAAACTGAAGGCTCATGACAGCCTCACTGGTGATGGTATACTTTGACAGCCTCAGTACCCCAAATGTAGGAAAGCACTGATCTCTAGCGAAGGACAAGGCAAGCTACAGATTAAGACAAACTTAATGTCGCCAATCAACTGCATGCATGTCAACTGTTTTTAATACGTAGAAGTATATATGAAGATACAAAGGAATGAGGTTAAGGAACTGTATCCTTACTGGCAAAAATACAAAGCTATAAGAGAGAAAGAAGAGGAATAAAAAGGCGGTGGGGAGGAGGGGAGGTAAGTGTTTTCCAATTACCTCAAAGGCTGTAACAATGAGATGTTAAGGACTCTAGAGAATTTTTTTCAGAGGCTGATTTACAGGTAGTTTAAACTTTTATAATCAGCTGTTAACTATTTAACCCTGCCAATTGAATTTCTTGGTCTAGGAAGGGATTACATTATTCCTGCTAACCCGGAGGGCAATGTAAAGTCAAACCAAAATTCATAATAGTTCATTAACACATTTGATAACACAAATGCTACAAAGCATCTCCTTATGGTTTGTTGAAAAGTCCTATTGTTTAGCACAGACTAAACAAAGCATGTAAAAAAAAAAACGAAAATGGCATTTCTTTAAGAGTATATCTGCAATTTTACAAACAGCATATACATATTTTAGAATACCTTGAGTGAATCTCTTTCTATCTCTCCCCATTCCCCCACCATTTTGGAGTTTTTCCTTTCAGCATATTTCACTCAGTCTGCTACTTAATGTGCCCAAAAACATTTTTCTCAAATGAGCTGGTTTCACCATCATTTTTTTAAATCTCTAGACCTGCCAAACTTACAGCCATCAGAATGACAAAGCCAAATGTAAAAACAGGCCATTTCATGTCAGGCCTCAGCCTTGAGACCGACTATGGAGCGGATGGAAAAATGGGAACTTACTTTTCAGACAGCAGCCCTAAAAGGCTGCTTCAGTGTTCCATTCATATCCAGAGGCACTTCGTAGCGCCCTCCAGATCCAACGGAGGTGGGGCAACTGGTGTCGTACTGCCACCATCATAAATATGCGGCAGAGAAATGGCTGTCTTCCTTACCCATAATCCCCCAGACAGCTGAAACCGCTCTATGGTTCCCAGAACAGTTCCAGCTGCGTGGGAGATTATGGGGAGGGAAGCTGGCCATTGCTCTGCCATGTTTTGAACCACAGAAAGCAGCCCCGAAGGCCGAAACGGCACGGTGTGTCTGTCCCAGCCTACACTGGCCACCCCCTGATGGCCCCCACTGACAGCTCCTGCTGCCCCAATGGCCCCCGCTGACAACTCCTGCTGCTCTGATGGCTGCTGGTGCCCCAATGGCCCCCACTGCCCTGCCGGCCCCCACTGCCAGCTCCTGTTGCCCTGAGGGCTCCCATTGCAACGCTACCCCTGACTTGGAGGGAGAAGGGTGAGTGGGGAGATGGGTCACGGGTTGACGGCATCATCTGCCCACCCCTAAACAGCCGCAGCGCAGCTGTACATTCAGATTGATTAGCAGAGGGCTGCGCTGTGGAGATTAACCCTCTCGGAGGGGGGGTTGGAATATGCGGCTCGGAGACCACCTCCGCACATTCAGAAAGGTAGGTGATTATGTGTTTTGGTGAAGTTTCTCCACCTTTACATCTCAACTTTTGGGCTATCTGAAATGGCCTATAGACTCATGTTGTTGGGTTAGGCACAAGATATATGAGCTAGGAAATACAAACCTCCAGGTTCAAGGACAGTTCCTTTCCTGCTGTTGTCAGAATTTTGAATGGCTTTCTCATTAGAAAAACATAATATTCACACACTGTTTAACTGCACTTTTCTCTATACCCTGAATTTTGTCTTCACAACACCAAACCCTGCAATTTTTGAGTTACTGTAACACTTTATCCTGAACTTTTGTTTTATTACCTCACAACCTACTGTATTTAAAAATGAGTTGACTCACTTGGATATCACTCAAAACGAAGCTTTTCAAAAGTATCTTAACAGATGTGACCATAAACAGCAATTTACAAATCACATTTTACATTCACTTCATTAAGTATCCTTGCAGTTGGGCCAAAGAGACAATGACTTTAAATTAGGCTTCGTAGCTTTGTACAGAAAACCTCGGTATCCGGAATTCAAGCAACCAAGTTGGTAAAAAATATGGAAATTTAACAATGGCATGCCTCACACTTAGTTCACCAATCCATGTCATACGCAATCTCAAACAACCATAAAATTCACTCATCTAGCATCTACCAAACCCCATAGATGCCAGATATCAGGGGTTTTACTGTACTAAAGAAAACTGAAAGGTTTTCTATCTGCTATTGGATAGCACGGAATTAATTACATGAAGAAATGAAATATAGTTTTCCCTTTCAATTTATTTTTACTTTTAACATTCTTTAAGGTTGTTGGTAAAATTGTTCAAACTGGCCTCATTTGCAATAATACCCAGTTTCTGTCTTTTGGGCAATTTACAACCACTTAACTGGCAACCAAAGAAAGAATTTGCAATAATAGAGCACTTACCACTTCCGAAGAACCTTTCAATGATTTGAAACCAATGGATTACTGACAATTATGATAATCCAACTAAAGAAAAATTAGAAAAATTAAACAGAACTGCTCATTTGTATGGTCTAATTTATTGACAAAGCCAGCTCCAGGTTTTGAAATATTTATTAATAATGTTTGGCAAAGTTATATTATCTCATTTTTATCCTGATGTAGATCTACTATGTGACAAATGTAAAATTTTTGAGGCCTCTCTGATTCATATGTTCTGGGAATGTCCAGAACTACAAGAATATTGGGAACAATTCTTTAAAACTCATCACCGATTCTTAGGATTAAATTAGAACTGTGTCCTTTTATTGCTTTGCTGGTTATTTTTGAATTAATCTCAAAAGAGAATAGTAGCTTTTACTTCTTTGTTGGCCAGACAAGCAATTTTGATAAGATGGAAAGACAGTATAGCACTAACTCGTATGCAATGGTTACAGGATGTTTTGTCTTGCTTGAGTTTGGAGAAAATTAGATATAATGTTAAAGAGATCAAGGTTGAATTTGACAAGATATAGAGCTCATTCATGGACTATGATCATAATTTGATGACTTAGGGCAGGGGTGCTCTGGGGTTTTCTATCTGATGTCTGAGAGCCGATACTCAATTCTTTACCATTCATTTGCTGGTGACCATATTTAGTGGGAGGGGTTAGAGTAGTATGTTTTTTTTTATTTTGATTTTATTTTTTAACAACAAGAAGAGATTGGTTTATTTAGATAATCATAATGTATATTTCAATATTAGAATGTGTGGTGAAATTCTCATGAGGATATTTCACTTTTTTTGAGAATTATATTAAACAACATATAATTGATATGTGACTTACTATTGCATTATATAAAAGCTATATAATTAATTAATTAATATCTAAATATATACATGTAATATTTCACTTTCAAATTAATAAAATATTTTAAAAAGAAATGGTGTTTGGACTGAAGTATTTGCTTTTATTGTGTACCCAAATTCTGTTTATAAAGCAAAAAACAAGAAAAATATAAATTCAAGTATTTAATTAGTTTTTAATTAATGCATGGAAATTGGGTTGTGCCATATGTATTGTCTACCTTTGATTGTAGCTGGGTTAGGCCACAGCCAGAGTGCTATGTACTGTCTGCTCATTCCACCACAAGTAGTGAAGTAATAGGAAGACTGCAAAGGACATTTAAGTGACGGCACCACCATGAATTATGATAGTGTAACTATAAATCTGCATTTCTCTGGTAAATTTTCAAACCCTTGCTTATAAAGAATATATCATGTTATCTATGGTGGCTATAGGTAGAGATGTTCGATAGGGAACTTAATGGACAGGCAACGAAGAATTTTGACATTGTGGATGTGGAGAAGATGTTTCCTCTACAGTAGACTTTTTCCACTTTGATTGGGGAGATGAATACAAGACCTCATAGCTTTAAACTGAAAGGGGAAAGGTTTGGGGGGACGTGAGGGGAAAGTTCCTCTCTCAGAGAGTGGTGGGAGTGTGGAATGAGCTGCCATCTGCGGTGAATGTTTGCTCAATCTGGTTTTTTAAGAATAAATTGGAGAGATACATGGATGGGAGAGATCTGGATGGTTATGGAATGGGAGCACGTCAGTGGAACTAGCAAAATGATGGTTGGCACAGACTAGGAGAGCCAAATTGCTCGTTTTCTGTGCTGTAACAGTTTATAATTCTAGGTAGAATCTAGAACTAGGTCATATTTATGAGAGTTACCCATTTAAGACAAAGAAGACAACTTTTTATCTGACAATTGTGAATATTTGGAGATTTCCACAACAAGGAGGGTGGAGTATTTGAATATTTGAAATAAATTCTTGAGCAGAAAAATTGAACATTAATAGGATTAGATGGGAATGTGGATTTGAGTCAAACTATCAACCACGATCTTATTGAATGATAGACCAAGATTTAGGGGTTGAGTGGCCTAATTGTGACTGATATTGATTATTTGAATTGTGCAATTAAGTTGTGCATAGGAGTTGCATTTAAATGAAAAGGAATAACTTTCTTTTAGTATGTAAAAGAGAATATAACAGCAATCAAGAGGATATTGTTCATTAGGAAGACTGACATGTGAGTATATCTACAATAGGAAATTAGTCCAAGAGTGACTTGTCTTTGCTAGCTTACCGCATATTTTCTCATGCAGATGTTCACAATGGCAATTTGGGAGAGGTAGATGTCCTGAAATTCAAACTGTTACTGGGCTTCCAGTTAAAAACAACTGTGGAATGCATTGAACTCTTGGGGGGAGGGATGCAAGGTTGCTTGTTATTCTGCCCAAGGAATAATGCACAATCAAAATAATTAAGAAATAGACTCATAATTATGAGTCAAAACTTCCTGTTTGGATATTTTGACTATGGTATGTAGTTCAGTGTCAGTAACCTTCAGTGCCCAATTTATACAAGGGTTACTAAAAAGGATAATCACAAATAAATGACAGAAAATTGTCTGCACCAATCATTTGGCTCATTTATGAGCATTTTCCCACAAACTCACAGAGGTATTTCAATTCAATTACAAATGAAAGCTTCACTAGAACACAGAATGGCCTGAGATCAAGTTCAGTGAATAACCAAGAAATGTCCTAATTTGTTAAGTCCATTTAACACCTTAATGTCAAGTATTCCTGTGTATACCGAAGGAGAATAAATGGACTCTTCCAGTTAATTCTGTCAGCCTTCTTTGATATTTACAAGATCCTGAGGTATTTTCATAAATAAACACTGCAATGTTTTAAAGTTATGAATGATAAATTTCATAAATGTATTATGCATTTAAAAACATTAAGACCTTCAAACAGGCTGACTATCTATTCCATCCACTGAAGCTACCACACTGTATATGAAATTTGCTCTGTCGACCGCAATAGCATGGATCTACCAATGGCCACCCATTTCAATTTCCCACCCCATTCCCTTGCTGACATTTCTGTCTATGATCTCATGCACTGGCAGACTGAGACCATCACAAATTGGAGGAAAAATACCTCATCTTCCATCTGGGCATCCTCCAACACAGAAGGCATTAACCTACTTACCAGTTTCTGTTAAACCCCCCCCCCCACCCACCCCACTTCTCTCTCTTCTCTTTCTATCTGTCTCCTTTCAGAGAGCCAAAATCAATTCTCACCTTTCCTCATTGTATCCAATTAAAACCTTTTGTTTGTGAGTCTGTAATCCTCCTCTTCCCATTCTTCTTCTGTTAATTCAGACACTTGTCTATTTTCACTCAGACCTTGAGGAAGGGATCAGGCCCAAAACATTGGTAAACTTCCCATGGACACTGCAAGACTGGCTGAGTTCCTCCAGTAATTCTGAATTTGGATTTGAAACAAAATACATACATCAAGACTCCATCACAAATGATGACTGAATTATTTTCATAATGAACTGAAGACAGTCCAAACCACAATATTAAAGCTTGTTAAGAATTGTGGAAAATTTAAAGGATTTCATTGTTTTTTAATGATACTAATTCATCTTTAAAAATAGCTTCAGAAAAAGTTTTGTTTATTGATTGAATGTGAGAAAAGACATTTATTCCCTACTTCAACACAGAAAAAACAAATAAAATTTTTTGTTAAATGAGATTTAGAAATAGAAATGTATTTCTTGAGTTGTATCTAATTTTCTAGATTCACCTCAATGTATTAATGCAGAATGTTTGAAAAATGAGTCATGGTTATTATATTTTAAGGCAAATTCAACAGGTGTAACAGTCACCACATGATCAATTATTATTTCATAAAGCTATTCCATGTGTTGTTCGCACCACAGGTGTACAATATGTTTACCACTTTATTGAATTTACCTCATCTTCAAGGTAACATGTTTTATAATGCACTCTGAAATCATCTTCTGTTAATTTGTTTTGCTGAATATTGAACAAGGCAATCAGATCAAGAATGTTTGAAATTATGGATGGATCAATAAAAAACTCACTACACAAATGGAAAAATACAACATACCAGTATCAGCTAAACATAGCGAACATCAAATTTATTTAACTATAGAAATAATTCTGATCTTGACAGATTTTGAATGTCCTGGTTGGATGAGTTGAGGGGAAATTGGAGGCAAAATGACAGAATAATTGAAGTAAAACCAATGCTTGAAGCTTATATAGATGTTATCTGAATTATCTGAAGTTTAAGAATAAATTACTGGGCTCAATGTCTGTCATTCAGCTTGCATAACACCAATAAATGAGAATAGTTCCAGTTCCCAGTTTTAAAGTGAATTGCTTGACATCAAGTACTTTTTTTCCATCAAACATTGTTTTCTAGATCACAGGTTTCCTGGGGTGCAAGAACTTTATGGAAAATGCACATCAGCATGTACCGTGTATTTATCAGCCTATTGCCACCTTAGAAATGAGTGTTAGATTCAACAAATGAGCAACAAAAGGAAGGAAACAAGAAATCTGCAGATGCCTCGGCTCAAGTGCAGTACACAAATGCTGGACAATAAAGTGCGTGGAAATAAAACAGAGACATTTGTATCTAGATTTCTTGCAATGTACTCCACGCTACGGACATAATTTCAGTGGAAACTTTAAACAGGAGTTTTGCAGAGTTAAGGAAGTAGAGCAGTAAAACCCCTACAGTGGGAAATCAATTTCTCTGTGTAACACTGATAAACTCATTAATTTGTATGAGTGCACAAGTTCTTCCTCTTCTATGCTTACTATGTTAAAGATTGTTCTCATAAACACTGGATTATATGGATAGAATTTAAAATATGGCAGAGGCTGAAAATAAGAAACAAAAACAAGAATTGTGAGAAATCGTTTGGAGACAAAATATAATCAGTTTAATAAATTGAAAAGATTACCTTGATGTGCCTCACTCTTAAATATTAGAGCATTTAAAGGATTAAAATGTTGATTTTCACATTTCATATCACAGCAAGTAATTTCTCTGTGTTACAAAATATTCAAATTCAGTGAAACAAAAAAAGAGGTAAAAGAAATAAATGATGTAAACAATATACAATCATGATTTCCAGAGGAAGTATATTTGATGCAATATCCACAATATTGTCAGAACAGTGCACTTCACCAGTGATATTTACAAAAGGTGCAAAAATCAGATTGGATTCCCTACTTTGAAAATAAATATCAACACTTTATTAGCTTTTTACCAAACCACCATTTATTAAGTTTTCCTCAATAAACTACAGAGGTCTACATGGAGCCCAAAGTGATATTTGATTTTTCCTGTTTATGTTAGATGTTGAGTCATGAAAGTTGACCTGTTACTGCAAGCATCACAATTAACACACAGTAAATGCTGCAAACCTTAATTGTTTAATTAATGAAGCATCAGCTCTCTCTGGAGAGCAACTTTACATTCAAATCAATGGAGACAGACACCAAGAGCCTTTTTAAAAATTTCTTACTGTGGATTATCAAATCCCTCTCTCTGTTGGAAACTAATTTTAGATTAAATCAAATAGTTTGTCTTAATTTTCTGTGCTAGGCAAAGGATAAGGATTTTTTTAAATCATCAGTCTGTTTTGTAGACACTTCCACTTCACACATACAAGCTCAATATTTCAAATGATAATAACATCTTTCATGATTTTAATGCAAAAACTCTTGAGAATGTTTGAATCAATTGCTCCCTCACACTCATTCCCAGATTAATACACCATAAATATGTGTAAATGTTGATAATTATCCTGCAGTTCCAATCCCTCATTGTAGTTCAGCATAAATGTAAACTTTTTTTTTAATCAATGGGGTTCAATCCTTAAATTTGTAATCACGAAACAATTGTTTCTAGTGGCACAAAGTTGAAAGATACAGAATAAAGTTAAAGATGACAAAGACAATATGAAAATCATGGGAAGAAATCAAAAATACATTAGCAGGAGAACAAAGCCAAGCTAAATTACATCACAAGAATTTTTTTTTTAATTCTGCACATCGGCAAATTACAAAATTTTTTTAAAAATCAGGATAGCAATCCCAAGATCAGGGTTTCCCAACATTTTTGTTCCTCTGTACCCCTTGGGCATTTTTATAGGTGCCCGTGTACCCCTAAAAATTAAGGTTATAAAAAAATCATGACATTGAGCAATCTGACTGCAGATTACAACACCATGTATTGTACAGTAGTGGTTATTCTCTCAGAGCCAATATACCCCCTGAAAAGTGCAAATGTTCCAGATTGGGAACCCCTGCCCGAGAGGGATTTACCTGATAAATTTACAGACTATGTCAGTTTGTCAGTGAAATGGCAGAATGAATAGCTCTGCGTCACCATTTAGTGGAGAGACTAAGGTGACTAAAAGGGCAATACATTATAAGAGGACACAAGAAGGAAATGACAACTTTCAAAATACAAAGTGGGAAAATAATTGGTAACTGAATGGCCACATTCAAGTATTTCAAAGGATTGAAAGCTATAGAGACAAGAGTTGGAATTGGAGAGAGGGTTGGGAAGTGGAAAAAAAGATTGGATGGAAGACGGAGAAGGGATCAGTGGGATAAAAAGGGGATTGATTAATAATCAGACAGCATGGACTGAGGAGATGGGGAATTGGTCCAGGGACAGTGAATCATAGAAATCCACAGGATGTAAACAGTCACTTTTGGTCCAACCATAATGCCCGTCTACTCTATTCCAATTTGTCCATATTAGGCCCTCAAAATCCAAACAACTGTCCAAATGCCTTTTAAATGTTGTCATGGTATCAGAGGAGAGAAATTTAAAGGAGGTCTGAGGGGCATATTTTTCACACAGAGGGATTGAACTGCCAGCTGCCAAGCAGTTCAATCCCTCTGTGTGAAAAACATGCCCCTCAGACCTCCTTTAAATTTCTCTCCTCTGATCTTAAACCTGTGCCATGCAGTTGCCAGCAGCAAAATGTTAATCAATTGTCAAATTAACTTTTGCACCCATAAATGAAAAGGGGAAGATTGGAAGCCAACATATTTATATGGTTGTTAGACTGTTCTTACTGTGAGGAGACTATCGCACTGCTTGGGTTTATTTCTCACTGTTGTTACTTCACTGGCATTCTTTATTGAATTAAACATTATCGATCTCTTACCATTTGAAATTTGTGAAAGATGGAATGAAATCAAAGTTCAAATTTATTGTCAGAGTACATACACGCCATTACATACAACCCCAAGATTCTTTATCCTTTTTCTAGATACATTTGGCTTTGAGAAATATGCCAAGTAAATGGAGTGTGAATGGGAACAATCTGAGTTGGGCAGAGTTAGAAGATAACAGAGTGAAGATTGGACCTGATAATAATATAATGATGCAGAGAGGAGGAGGGGTCTGAAGTAGTCTGTGCAAATCTTGGGAGTAACAAGTCATATGGAGTTAGATTAAATGAGGAGAAGGTTAGCACTTGGAATTAATTAGTTGAATATGAGGGATTTGGGATAGGATTGAAAGCACATTGGATGTTCTGTAAACCAATGGATCTGTGGCAAATCCATGACTTTCTGTGGCAAATCCATGACTTTCTGTGGCAAATCCATGACTTTCAGTGGATGGTTGAAATATTAGATAGAGTGTGCACAAGATGGTTAAAGAACATTAGAAAAACATGAAAGCCTGCAGACACCATGAGTGAAGTAAAAACACAATGCTAGAGAAACTCAGCATATTAATCAATATTTCTGATTCGAGCCTTTCATAAAGGTATAAGCAAAATGTATGCAGGTGCCTGAATAAAATGATGTTGGGAGTGAGGGGCAGGGGGAAGAGCACAGTCCCACAGGCAGGAGATAATAGGGGGATAAGGGAGGGAGGCCACACCAGCAAACACCAGGAGGAGGGATGGCACTGTGAATGGAGAAGGAAGGATGCGGAGAGCTGGAGGAAAGACAAAGGGATGGGGAGGAGAGGGAGAGCAGGGAGTGAGCTAGCAGAAACAAGCCCCTGTTTGCTGGTGTGGCCTCAGTCCTTTATCCACTTATTACCTTCTGCTTATGCTCCTCCCCCACCCCTCACCCCATCATTTTGTTTGAGCACCTGCCTACACTTTGTACATACCTTGATGAAGGGCTCAAGCCTGAAACATTTGCTAGGTATTTTTATATTTGTTAATATAAAGTAAATTGTTTGACCTACTGTGTTTCTCCATCATTGTGTTTTTGCTCAAAAACATTGCACCTTAGGAATTCATTGGATGCCAGGCTTACTAGGACTTTCATGGCACACAGCTATAACAATCAAATATTCAAAAGAAACAAGTATACAATTAAGCTCAGTTCAACATTTCAGGGCAGAGACACATATTTTAAATTGACTCTTTGTTTACTGGTCTCTGTGGGATAGCATTAAACAAAAAGTGCTGGATAAACTCAACTGATCAAGCAATATCCATGGAAAGCAAAGCACAGTCAAAGTTTGGGGCCTGAGCATGTCATTGCAAGTGCCAAAAATCAGGCAGAGTATGGATAAGATCGTGGGGGGAAAAGGGAAGGAGGACAGGCGAGCAGGTGATAGGTGGATACAGGTGGAGGGCGGGAGGGAAGAAGAGAAAGGAGCCAGGAGATGGTAGGGGGAGGGGGCAGAGGGCTAAGAAGGAAATGTACCTGGCAGAAAACAAACTTGAAATCCATGGAATTTGAAATATTATGAGGTGTATCCAGGAAATGTATAGATATCTAACTAGTCAAACAAAAACAAGAGTCAAAAACAATTGGATTAATGTTATGCAGCAGGAGAAATAATAGAAATTTGAATTTCTCCTTCAAATGCCAATTGATGCTAAGTTCATTGTTAATTTTAAATTTGAGATTGATTGCTGTGTGTTAATTAAAGGTATTAAGAAAATAGGGAAAGTTAGGTGTATTGAATATGGAACATCTACCATGGCATTGAATTGCTAAGATGATGAATAATGCACTTCTTTTCCTATTCTCCAAAGAATTGTTGAGTTCTCTCTTTGACATAGTAATATTTACTTCTCACTGAACAAAGATTTGTTTATTGATTGCATTGTTTCATTGACTGCCACATTTCAGAAGTAATTCATGGACCAAATATTTGTTTGTGACATCCTAAGATTATGAAACCTTCTACTTACTTGCTCATCACAACTCCGGCAACAAATTCAGGAGCCAGGTAAAGACGACCTAACCACATGGACGCAGAGGTGGGGGGGGTACAGGTCAAACTGAGACACCAGGACCCGAGGCCTCCACTCCCCATCATCCTCTTGGCCAACGACCCATCCTTGGAGAAAAAACTTGATGAACTCCAAGCCAGATTTCAACAAAGAGATAGCAAAGAGTGCTGTGTGATGTGCTTTAAGGAAACATGGCTCAACGCGGACATTCCAGACATGCCACTGCCCAAGGTCTGCACCTTCCATCACGCTGATCGAACACTGATGTCTGGAAAAACCAGGGGAGGTGGCATTTGCGTCATTATCAGTTCATCAAGGTGCACAGACGTGACAGTCATGTCTCAGTCTTCCTTCTCCAACCTGGAACATCTGCTGATCAATAGTCACCCATTTTACCTGCCGAGGGAGTTCACCACTCTGATCCTGATTGCAGTGTACATTCTGGCCCAGGCTGGCACTGGAGGAGCTCAGCACTGTGACAAACAGCCATGAGGCAGCACATCTGCATACCTTCACGATCATTGTGGAGACTTCAATCAGGCCAACTTGAAGAAGTCTCTGACAAACTAGCACCAACATGTCACATGCGAGACCAGGGGAAAACACACACATGACCATTGGTACACCACCATGAAAAATGCATACCAAGCCATACCATGGCTGCACTTCAGCAAGTCTGATCACCTGGCTGTACTTTTACTCCCAGTGTACAAGCAGAGACTAAAGATGTTGAAGGTGTGGTAAGGGAGGGAGGACTGCTTTGATTAAGTGGACTGGAACATATTCAAGAATTCATCCATAGACTTGAATGGATGTGTTACAGGTGTCACCGACTTCATCAAGATATGCGTGGATGAGTGTGTGACCATGCGCAAATACTGTGTGTTCCCCAAGAAGCAGCCCTGGATGAATTGGAGAATCCGCAACTTGCTGAGGGCAGAACGAGGGCATTTAAGGCTGGGAATCGAGATCTTTACTAGAAGTCCGGATACAACTTGTGGAAGGCCACCTCTGAAGCAAAATGGCAATTCTGGAGGAAGCTAGAGACAGCTATGGCAGGGAGTTCTGGCCATTACAGCCTACAAAGCAAAGGCAAACACTATAGATGCTGCACTATCTGATGAGCTGAACACTTACTATGCCCACTTTGAGAAGAAGAACCAAACAATGCCCTATTAGAATTCCTGAAAAAACTGAGGACACTGTGATATCTGTCTCTGAGGGCAACATCAGAATATCTTTCCAGAGGGTGAATCCCCGCAAGACGTCAGCCCTTGATGGCGTACCTGGCAGGGTACTGAAAATCTGTGCCAACCAACTAGCTGGAGTGTTCACAGATATTTTCAACCTCTCATTATGACAATCAGAGGTAACCACCTGCTTCAAAAAGGCATCAATCATCCTGGTACCCAAGAGTAGAGTGGGCTGCCTCAACGACTACTGCCTGGTAGCACTAACTTCTATTGTGATCAATGCTTCGAGGCTGGTCATGGCCAGAATTAACATGCATCTAAGTAAAGATATGGACCCACTGAAATTCGCCTATCAACACAATCGCTCCACGGCAGAAGCAATATCGCTGGGTCTCCACTCAGCTCTGGAAACAATTCATACATTCGGATGCTCTCCATCGACTACAGTTTGGCCTTCAATACCATTATTCCCTCAGTGCTGGTCAAGAAACTACAAACTCATGGCCTCTGTACTCCACATCACCCCCCCCCCCACCTCTGCAAATGGATCCTTGACTTTCTCATTAGAAGACCACAGTCAGTACGAATTGGAACATCTCCTCCTCACAGGCATCTATATAGGCGCACCTCAAGGATGCGTGCTTAGCCCACTGCTCCACTCATTATACACCCACGACTATATGGCCAGGCACAATTCCAATACCATCTACAAGTTTGTCAATTGTTGGCAAAATCACAAACTGCGATAAGGAAGCGAACATGAGGGAGATCGATTAGCTT
This sequence comes from Narcine bancroftii, assembly GCF_036971445.1. Lineage (NCBI taxonomy): Eukaryota > Metazoa > Chordata > Chondrichthyes > Torpediniformes > Narcinidae > Narcine > Narcine bancroftii. Next base: position 298,677,938 of record NC_091469.1, read on the forward strand.
GTTGAATGGTGTAATGACAACAACCTTGCGATCATCACCAGCAAAACCAAGGAGATGATTGTGGTCTTCAGGAGGAAGTCACGGGAACATGACCCAGTCCTCATCAAGTGCAAAGTAGTGGAGAGGGTCAAGAACTTCAAATTCCTGGGTGCCAACATCTCTGAGGATCTGTCCTGGAGCCTCCATGACAGTAGTTATTGGGGACTGCAGTAGTTATTGGGGACTCCATTGTCAGGGGTACGGACAGGAGGTTCTATGAGCCAGATAAGTATACCCTCATGGTGTGCTACCTCCCTGGTGCAAGGGTACGAGATATCACAAATCGGGTCCAAATTATTCTGAGAGGAGAGGGAGAGCAGCCTGATGTCTTGGTACATGTGGGTACAAACGACATAGACAAGAAAAGGGAGGAGGTAATGAAAAGGGATTACAGTGAGCTGGGACGAAAGCTGAAAGACAGGAACGCTAGGGTGGTGATCTCGGGATTACTACCTGTTCCAAATCCAAGTGATGAAAAGAATGTAAGGATAAGGAAAATGAACGTGTGGCTGAGGTGCTGGTGTACAAGGCAAGGATTTGGCTTCTTGGATCATTGGGATCTCTTTTGGGAAAGGCATGATCTTTACAAGAGGGACAGATTTCACCTAAATCTAAAAGGTGTCAACATTTTGGCAAGTATGTTTGGTACAGCAGTGGGGCAAGGTTTAAACTAAGTTGGCAGGGATATGGGAACCAGAGTGATAGGAAAAAGGGTAGGGAAGATAAAGTAATGGCCAGGAAAAGTAAAATTGGAAAAGTAATGTTGGGAGGAGAAAGTAAAAAATCAGATGGTGCAGTGAGTTTTCGGGTCAATGATAGTGTTAAGAAAATTACAAAGAAAAATAGTGGGCAGAAAAATCAAAAGAAAAGGTTACAGAAGTCACTAGATATTAAAAGGACAAAGAGCATAAGGGCACTTTATCTAAATGCCCGCAATATTAGAAATAAGGTTAGTGAACTTGAGGCGCAAATCGGTACCCATGCCTATGATTTGGTAGCCATCACGGAAACATGGCTACAAGGTGACCCTAATTGGGAATTAAACTTTCAAGGGTATCAGGTGGTGCAAAGAGATAGACAGGATGGTAAGGGAGGTGGAGTTGCACTCTTAATCAAAGATGAGCTCCAGGCAGTAGTGAGGAATGATATAAGATCTAAAGAGCATAATGTTGAGTCCATTTGGGTAGAGATAAAGAATAACAAAGGGAAAAAATTATTGGTGGGTGTTATCTATTGCCCACCATATAACAATAGTTTAGTGGCACAGGAAATAAATCGAGAGATAAGTGAGGCATGTAATAATGATACGGCAGTCGTCATGGGGGACTTTAACTTCCACATAGACTGGGAAAATCAAGTTGATCGTGGGAGTCTGGAAGAGAACTTCATAGAATGCATCCGCGATAGCTTTCTTGCGCAGCATGTTAAGGAACCCACAAGCGAAAATGCTCTCCTGCATCTAGTGTTGTGCAATGAGATAGGTAGAGTAAATGATGTAATAGTCAGAGACCATCTGGGAAATAGCGATCATAGTATGATTGAATTTCTCATTCAGATGGAAGGGGAAATAGTTAGATCTAAAACTAATATATTATGCTTAAACAGGGGTGACTACCATAGGAAGAGGGAGGAATTGGGCAGAGTGGTCTGGGAGCACAGGCTAATTGATGAAACAGTTGAGGAAGAGTGGAAGATTTTCAAAGAAATATTTTGTAATGCTCAACAAAAATATATTCCGGTCAGGAAAAAGGGCAGCAAGGGAGGGAAAAATCAATAGTGGTTAACAAAGGAAATAAAGGAGAGTATAAAATTGAAGGCACAGGTGTACAAAGCTGCAAAGAGCAGTGGGAAACTGGAAGATTGGGAAAACTTTAAGAGACAACAAGGGGTTACAAAGCGGGTAATAAGAAATGGGAAAAAGGATTATGAAAGTAAATTGGCACAAAATATAAAAACAGAAAGCAAAAAATTTTATAAATATATAAAACGGAAGCGTGTGGCCAGAGTTAACATAGGACCCTTGGAGGATGAGAAAGGAAAACTGGTAGCAAAAAATGAGGAAATGGCCGAGGCATTAAACAAATATTTTGTGTCAGTCTTCACGGTAGAAGACATGTCCAGCATGCCCAAGTGCAGAGTTAAGAATGCAAATGTTGGGGAGGGCCTTGATAAAATAGTTGTTACAAACGAAGTAGTGATGGAGAAACTAATGGGACTAAAGCCAGACAAATCACCTGGTCCTGATGATATGCATCCAAGGGTTCTGAAGGAAATGGCAGAAGTTATAGTTGATGCATTGGTGGTCATATACCAAAATTCCTTGGATTCTGGGCAGGTCCCGGCAGACTGGAAGACAGCAAATGTCACTCCACTTTTTAAGAAGGGATGTAGGCAGAAGACTGGAAATTATTGGCCAATTAGCTTGATGTCTGTGGTTGGAAAAATGCTTGAAGCCATCATTAAAGATGAAATAGTGAAACTTTTGGAACGTAAGGGTTCAATCAGGCAGACGCAGCATGGTTTTAGAAAGGGAAGATCTTGCTTGACAAACGCGTTAGGATTCTTTGAGGATATAATGGGTGCGGTGGATAGAGGGGAACTGGTTGATGTTGTATATTTGGATTTCCAGAAAGCATTTGATAAGGTGCCGCACAAGAGACTTCTCAGTAAGTTACAGGAAAGTGGAGTCCAGGGAAATATATTGGCCTGGATTGAAAATTGGTTGTCTGACAGGAGGCAGAGAGTCAGGATAAATGGGAGTTTTTCAGGTTGGCAGATAAGTGGGGTGCTGCAGGGGTCAGTGTTAGGCCCACAACTGTTCATCATTTACATTGATGACTTGGAGGAGGGGACAAAATGTGGTGTAGCCAAGTTTGCGGATGACACTAAATTGAGTGGAAGAGCAAATTGTAATGAGGATGTGGAGAGTCTGCAGAGGGATATAGTCAAGCTGGATGAGTGGGCAAAGGTCTGGCAGATGGAGTACAATGTTAGTAAGTGTGAGGTTATCCACTTTGGCAAGAAAAATAAAAGAGCTGAATATTATTTAAAGGCTACAGCATGCTGTTGTGCAGAGGGACATGGAAGTGCTTGTGCATGAATCGCAAAAAGTTAGGTTGCAGGTGCAGCAGGTTATTAAGAAGGCAAATGGAATGTTGGCCTTCATCGCTAGAGGAATTGAATTCAGGAGTAGGGAGGTAATGTTGCAACTGTATAAGGTACTGGTGCACGGTGCATCTTGGCGCCTCACAGTTTGGCGGGCAGCAGCCTCCTTTGAAGAAGACCGCAGAGCCCACCTCACTGACAAAAGGCAAAGGAGGAAAAACCCAACACCCAACCCCAACCAACCAATTTTCCCTTGCAACCGCTGCAATCGTGTCTGCCTGTCCCGCATCGGACTGGTCAGCCACAAATGAGCCTGCAGCTGACGTGGACTTTTTTACCCCCTCCATAAATCTTCGTCCGCGAAGCCAAGCCAAAGAAAAGATAAGGTACTGGTAACTAAAGCAACTATGCCGCTTTAGTTGCCCATTCAGAGCCAGCTCTTCAGCGCTTGACGTCCTGCTTTGCGGAAACTGCCAAAATGTTTGGCCTGGAAGTCAGCCTGAAGAAAACTGAGGTCCTCCATCAGCCAGCTCCCCACCATGACTACCAGCCCCCCCACATCTCCATCGGGCACACAAAACTCAAAACGGTCAACCAGTTTACCTATCTCGGCTGCACCATTTCATTAGATGCAAGGATCGACAATGAGATAGACAACAGACTCGCCAAGGCAAATAGCGCCTTTGGAAGACTACACAAAAGAGTCTGGAAAAACAACCAACTGAAAAACCTCACAAAGATAAGCGTATACAGAGCCGTTGTCAAACCCACACTCCTGTTCGGCTCCGAACCATGGGTCCTCTACCGGCACCACCTACGGCTCCTAGAACGCTTCCACCAGCGTTGTCTCCGCTCCATCCTCAACATCCATTGGAGCGCTTTCATCCCTAACGTTGAAGTACTCGAGATGGCAGAGGTCGACAGCATCGAGTCCACGCTGCTGAAGATCCAGCTGCGCTGGATGGGTCACGTCTCCAGAATGGAGGACCATCGCCTTCCCAAGATCGTGTTATATGGCGAGCTCTCCACTGGCCACCGTGACAGAGGTGCACCAAAGAAAAGGTACAAGGACTGCCTAAAGAAATCTCTTGGTGCCTGCCACATTGACCACCGCCAGTGGGCTGATAACGCCTCAAACCGTGCATCTTGGCGCCTCACAGTTTGGCGGGCAGCAACCTCCTTTGAAGAAGACCGCAGAGCCCACCTCACTGACAAAAGGCAAAGGAGGAAAAACCCAACACCCAATCCCAACCAACCAATTTTCCGCTGCAACCGTGTCTGCCTGTCCCGCATCGGACTTGTCAGCCACAAACGAGCCTGCAGCTGACGTGGACTTTTTACCCCCTCCATAAATCTTCGTCCGCGAAGCCAAGCCAAAGAAAGATAAGGTACTGGTGAGACCGCACCTGGAGTAGTGTGTCCAGGTCTGGTCTCCATATTTGAGGAAGGATATACTGGCTTTGGAGACGGTCCAGAGGAGGTTTACTAGGTTGATCCCTGGGATGAAGGGGTTGACTTATGATGAAAGATTAAATCATCTAGGATTGTATTCGCTCAAGTTCAGAAGAATGAGAGAAGATCTTATAGAAACATATAGGATTATGAAGGGTATGGATAGGATAGATGTAGGAAGCTTTTTTTGAGCTGGCCGGGGAAACTAAAACGAGAGGACACAGTCTCAAGATTCGGGGGAGTAGATTTAGGACAGAGGTGAGGAAAAATAGTTTTTCCCAGAGAGTAGTGAATATTTGGAATTCTCTAACCAGGGAAGTGGTTGAGGCTGCTTCATTAAACATATTTAAAATTCAGTTAGATAACTTTTTACATGATAGAGGAATTAGGGGATATGGGGAGAAGGCAGGTAGGTGGAGTTAGGTCATAAATTAGATCAGCCATGATCTTATTGAATGGCGGAGCAGGCTCAATGGGCCATTTTTGGCCTACTCCTGTTCCTACTTCCTAACTTGATGCAAACTTGATGATGCACTTCAAGATTCAATTTCTTTTAAATCATAGTAATAAAACAGTGTAATATTACATGAAATTAATTTCTACCTGCTGCAAGGCAGATTTGCCATTGGCAGAAATTGCCTAAACACCTCTTACAATCAAACATATAGTCAGAGAGAGAGAAGCAAAAGAGAGTCCTTCTAGAGTCACCAGTTGTCCGTAGGATCGCCTCCAGCACGTCCACAGCCCCAGGGTCCAGTCCAAGCCATTGGCAACCCGAGATCCAAACCTCTGACATTGCCAGGAACCTTTCAGCGCCCTTGGCCCTTCCTTGCATCCGGTACCCTTCCAGCCAGTCTCCAGCAATCCGCAGCCCAGTGCAAGTCTCCCGACAGTAATCTCCAGCAGCCCACAACTTCCACGGGTTCCTCGACTCGAGTCACCAGCAGCTGGATCTGACAATGCACTCATGGATTAGTAGTGTGAACATCGCATCCATCTATGTATTATTGTAAAACTTATCAGAGAAAGTGTTTATTTCAACCAAACACTAATTTTACCATTTAGATATGAAACACTTCGAAGAACATCCATCCTAGATTAGGTTTGATTCCTCTCATACCATACTTGCTTGATCTGCTCTTGAAAAGCATGATGCACAGTGAATGCATAATGTTTAATTATTGATTGTCGCAACTTTATTTCAGATAGCCTTGGCTCACAAGATTTATTGATAGGCTCTTAGAACCATTGAATAATACAGTACAGAAACAGAATCTTCAGCCCTTCTAGTCCATGCCAAACTATTTTTCACCCTAGTCCCACTGACCTGCACACAAACGATAGCCCTCCATACCCCTCCAATCCATGTATCTGTCCAAATTCCTCTTAAAAATTAAGAGTTCACATTCACATCAGCTGGCAGCTCATTCCACACTCCCACCATTCTCTGTGTGATGAAGTTCCCCTCAATGTTCCCTCTGAACCTTTCCCCTTTCACCCTTAATCCATGTTCTCTGGTTTGTCTCTCACCTACCCTCAGTGGAAAAAGCCTACCTACATTTACTCTGCCAAGACCAGTGGTTTTCAATTGTTTTTCTTTCCACTCACATGCTACCTCAGATGCTCTGTGATTAGTAAGGGATGTCTTAAGATGGTATATGAGTGGGGGGGAAAAGGTTGAGAACCATTGCTCGAGATCCAATTGTTGCTGAAATGTTTTGCTTGAGAAAAATTGTCATTGGCCCATTTCCTTTGGAGTTACAAAACTGTGTACATAATGAGTCAATTAGGTATGATTAAAACAATGGTTTTCAACCTTTTTCTTTCCACTCATATACCACCTTAGTGTGGTGAATGTCTGCCAAGCTGCCTGTCTCCCCACTCTCGTGAGCCTTGCTGTACTAACATTGGCTGTGCATTATCTCTACTGTTAAGGACACTCCCCTTGGATATAACTGTATATGCACCTATTGTCTTTCATTATTGTACCATGAGTTTCTGCTAATAAAAGCTATGATTATTGTTTGACCACATCGTCTTTGTCCACTTCATCAACTAGCACTTCAATTTTATTAGCAGAAATGGATGCAGCCCTCAGGCTGATAATCGACCAGTCTGCCCCGAGGGCGACAGAAATTTTCAACCACTGGATTGCTTGTTTCGATTATTACATGGCTCGGAACAACGTGGTCGATGAGGCGATACAGTGGGGCCACCTGAACTCTCTGCTGGGTGAGGTCCCTTTCACCGTAACGCAAGGAGCTACCACTCTGGCTATAACCCGGGAACGTCTGACTGCTAACTATGCAGGGCCACGGAATGTGGTGCTTGATCGACACCAGTTGCTGACTAGACACCAGAAACCCAGGGAAAGTGATGCTGCCTATGCACTGGCTCTCGGCTCACTGGCAAATGAATGTGATGTCAGGGCAGTCAATGTGCAACAACACCGCCATGCCTTGAAGCTGGATGCTTTTGTCAATGGGATTGACTCCAGTTACATCCAATAGAGGCTGCTGGAGTCGGAGCCTTTAACCTACAACCGGGCAGTCACTCTAGCCAAAACACTGAGAAGTCCCATGCGTTCCAGTGAAATGCTAGAAACTGAAAAGGAAACATCCAGGAGTGCTGGAACCCTGAAGGAAAGATAAAGGCGAAGTCCTGAAAAATGCTAATTCTGTGATAATAGCTGGCACTCCAGACAGAAGTGCCTGGCTCAATTTGCTACCTGCAGCTATTGTGGGAAACTCGGCCACTTTGCTAAAGCGTGCAAGATGAAAAGTACTCCCACTGATAAGAAGAAGAAGAGAAGTACCAAGAAAATGTGTCCTGGAGCTGCAGGAATGGAAGACAACTGTGAAAAGGGGGAATCCTCAGACGAGCAGGCTGAATCGACTTCAAGTGACGGCGAGGTGAGATCCCCTGTGATAGCTCAATTGACTCAAAAGCTTGGGGGATGTTATGGACTGGAACGGTCGACTATGAAGTGGGAGGAGAATGGTGAGATTCTTGATTGTCTAATAGACTCGGGGAGTGCTGACAGCTACATCCATGAGAGAGTTGCCAGAGCCTTAAATTTGCGGAGATATCCAGCGAACCGAAAGATATCGATGGCTTGTAGTGAACTTACGAAAACTGTACGGGACAAGTGTAAAGTTACTTTAAATTTGCAGGGACATTGCCTGGCTGATGTGTGGCTCTTTATTATGCCGGAGCTCTGAGCCTGTGATACTGGGGTTAGATATTCAATCTCAGATGAACAGTGTAGTGTTAAATTTTGGTGGGCCACTACCTACACTTACCATTCCCTGCGCTAGCTACTGCGGTCTGTCCACATTAAAGACCAAACCTCCCTCCCTTTTCAGTGATTTATTCCCTGAGTGTTGGCCGATTGCCACTAAGAGCCGTTCTTACAGCAAAGAGGATCGTGAGTTTATCAAAGCTGAGACACAAGGATTGCTTAAAGAGGGAGTAATTGAACCCAGTAAGAGTCTGTGGCGAGCCCAGGTGGTAGCTGTGAAAAATCACACTAAGAAACGACTGGCTATTGATGACAGCCAGACAATCAACCGTTACACTAACCTGGATGCCTACCCCCTGCCACTCATCAATGAAATGGTTAATCAATGGGCAATTCAAAGTGTACTCCACGATCGACCTCAAAGCAGCTTCCCACCAAATCCCCATTAAAAAAAGGAACAATCCTCTACAGCCTTTGAGGCTGATGGGGGGTTATACCAGTTTAAAAGGGTACCTTCTGGAGTCACTAATGGTGTGTCAGTGTTTCAGAGGGAAATTGATAAATTGTTAGGGCGTATGAGTTACAGGATACGTTTCCCTATCTGGATAATGTCACTATCTGTGGGAAAACACAGGCTGAGCATGACAACAACTTAAAGAAATTTTTAGCAACGGCTAAATAACTCAACCTTACATTTAACAAGGGCAAATGTGTGTTCAACGCAACAGAGCTACCCATTCTGGGCTACATTGTCCGCAAGGGCGAAATCCACCCCAACCTGGAAAGAATGGCCCCCCCTTAAGAAGTTACCACCCCCAAACTCAGCAAAAGCCCTTAAAAGGTGTATGGGATTCTTTTCCTACTACTGCAAATGGGTTCGGGACTATGCCACAAAGGCACGCCCTCTGTTTGACACTAAATCTTTTCCTCTCTCTCCAATGGCCTTGAAGGCTTTTGGGAGAATTAAAGCTGATATTGCCAAAGCTGCACTCTCGTCCATTGATGAGGATGTCCCATTCCAAGTGGAAACTGATGCCTCAGATTGTGCCTTGGCAGGAACCCTTAATCAAAAGGGCAGACCTGTGGCACTCTTCTCCCGCATGTTACACAGACCTGAACTTAAACATCCTGCCATTGAAAAAGAAGCCCAGGCTATTATTGAAGCTGTTCGCTACTGGAGACACTTTCTAGCCGGCAGAAAATTTACTCTTCTCACTGATCAGAAATCTGTAGCCTACATGTTCAGTACTAAACACAAAAGTAAAATCAAGAACGATAAGATGGCACACTGGCGAATAGAACTCTCAACTTATAATTATGAGATCCAGTACAGACCAGGCAGGTTAAATGATCCCTCTGACGCATTGTCACGATCTACTGCTGGTGCTCAGCTGGAGGGGCTAAAAGAGATCCATAGCAGACTGTGCCACCCAGGAGTCACGAGATTCTTCCACTACATAAGGGCTAACAACCCTCCTTACTCTCTGGAAGAAGTCAGGAAACTGACTAAAACCTGTCCTGTTTACGCAGAATGCAAACTAGAATACTTCAAAGCTCCAGAGGCCACTCTCATCAAGGCAACCTGACCTTTTGAGAGGATTAGCTTAGTTTTTAAAGGGCCGTTACCTTCCAACAACAAAAATGTATATTTCCTTACTGTAATTAATGAATATTCCAGGTTTCCCTTTGCGATACCCTGCCCCGACGTTTTGCCAGCATCTGTCATTAAATCACTTGACAGAATTTTCAGCATTTTTGGTTTTCCCAATTACATTCATACCGATAGAGGCTCAGCATTCATGAGCGCTGAACTGCGGCGAGCCCTGCTACGAAAAGGAATTGCCACCAGCCGTACCACGAGCTCCAACCCGCAAGGCAATGGGCAGGTTGAAAAGGCTAATGCTACAGTCTGGAAGACTGTTAATCTTGCTTTAAAAACACATGGTTACCCTGTAACCAGGTGGCAGGAGGTGCTGCCTGAGGCACTATATTCTATTTGGACTTTATTGTGTACTGCAAAAAAATCAAACACCTCATGAATGTATGTTTTCCTTTCCTAGGAAATCAGGAACTGTGATGGACTGGCCAGCCTGTTTATCTGAGCCTGGAACCGTGCTGCTGAAGAGCCATGCTCGGGCGCGTAAAACAAGTCCCCTAGTCCAACCACTTCAGCTACTGTATACTAAGCCCAACTGCGCACTTGTTAGATTCCCAGACGGGAGTAATGACACTGTACCCCTAAGAGATCTGGCCTTACCTGGTTCACCCCTTCCTCGCACCTCTACTCAGAGTGAACCTGAGAGGTTGGACTCACCCCCCACCCCAGCCTGTGACCCCAATCAGCTTTCAGATGGCCTTGCTGAGGCTCCATTGCCTCACGCTGGCGATTCTGGAGCAGGTCCAGAAGTCATTCCTTTCCACACTACTGACCCAGGACCTGTGCTAGTTCCCAAGGTTGCAAAGGAGCCACCTGTTTTGATACAAAGCATCAGAATTCGTAAACAACCTGATAGGCTGACATATTAATAAAACATCTCATTATATTTCAATTGCTTGCTAGATACTGGCGTATTTTGGCTGTTAGAGTATCTCAAGGCCAAACATGGTATCCATGTATTGCTTGCTTCAGTATTTCCTAGCAGCTGTCCTTTTAATTTTAACCCCTCTTCTGCCGGGGGGAGACTGTGGTGAACATCTGCCAAGTTGCCCGCGGGAGAGCCTTGCTGTACTAACATTGGCTGTGCATTATCTCTACAGTTAAGGACACTCCCCTTGGATATAACTGTATATGCATCTATTGTCTTTCATTATTGTACCATGAGTTTCTGCTAATAAAAGCCATGATTATTGTTTGACCACATCGTCTTTGTCTACTTCATCAACTGGCACTTCACTTAGGTAATCCCTAACTAATTACAGAGCACCTAAGGCATAGGGATTACTTAAGGTGGTATATGAGTGGAAAGAAAAAGGTTGAAAAACCACTGGTCTAGACCCTTCATAATTTTGTATACCTCTATCAAATCTACCCTCATTCTTCGACACTTCATTGAATAAAGTCCTAATCTTTTTAAGCTTTCTCTGCAACTCAGTTCCTGAAGTCCAAGCAAGATCCCAGTAAATTTCTCTGCACTGTTTCAATCTTACTGATATTTTTCCTGTAGTTGGGTGACCAGAACTGCACACAATAACAAATATGGCCTCACCAATGTCTTGCACAATTTTACTACAATAAAATCTTCCTCTGCTTCAGAATTCTTGAGTTCTTCTCCTCCAAAACACTAAATCTGTAACCCCACATTCAGCTGAAATACACACCAGGAATCGCCAAACCCTGGGAACCTATTGCTATCAAGCAGCAATTCCTCCATGGGAATTATTGCTGGTCCTTCTGAACGGATCCCAGCATTCTCAGTTCCAAGGCCTATTTATGTTGTTCCAAAAGCCAATCCCAAAGTGGGTCACGTCAATGTCCCAGTCACAGCAATCAACATGGGTCTTAGAAAAATCAAAACGCAATGAGCAGTAAATCTGACAGCTTTGTAAATCTTTCATGAAGAGAATGCAAGGAACACAGAGTTCCTGGAACTTAATTTGTTGGAGCTGGACGGAGTTTTTTTTTTAGGAATCCATGGGGATTGTTTTCCTTAAAGCAGGAAAGGTTTTAATAGATTAAATTAGTTTTATCAAATGGCAGTCAAGATTTAGGGACTGACAAAAATGACATGGGGGGAAAAACTACATGCCCTGCGTGACATGGTGGTGGAAACTGAATCAGTAATGAAGAATATTATAATTACATGTGAGGAGTATACTTATGGACAATGGTGGATAATACTGAAGTGGGATTAATTGGGTAGCACTATCTTGAGACCTGGAATACCTCCAGCAGTTACCCCATAAAGTCCTCCAAATCCACTGGAAGATGCACAAAAATACGTTAACGATTACTCTAGACCAATATTTCCAGCACCAAGGACTTCATTGCATTAAAGAACATTATCAGATTCCAGAAAAAGACAAACACAAAAACTACAGTTACTCAAATCTTGTGCAAATAATGAGAAACTGGAGGAACTCAGCAGGTCAGGCAATATCCATGGGTATAGAGATGGTTAGTCAACATTTCAACACTTTAGCTAGTCAATAGAGGGACCTGACCAGAAATGTTGACTGATCATGGATGCTGCCTGACCCACTTATTATTTCTTCTGGAAATGGACACTGACCTGAATGAAGAGGATTGGTCATCAAGTTTGCAGATGACATGAAGGTTGGAGGAGTTGTGGATGGAAGGTTACTAGAGGATATAGACATGATGCAGAGTTGGGCAGAAAAATGGCAGATGGATTTTAATCCAGTAAGTGTGAGGTGATGCCTTTTGGAGGACAAACTAGAAGGCTGAGTATAGGGCATTTGGTCGGTTACTTAAAAGCTGAATGAACAAGACCTTGGGGTGCAAATCCATACATCCCTCAAGGTCGCCGCTCAGGTTGATAGAATAGTTAAGAAGGCCTAGGATTCATTTAAAAGGGATCTGAATTCATGAGTAGCGAGGTTATGTTGCATCTCTACAAATCTTTAGCAAGACCACACTTATAGTATTGTGGTCAGTTCAGGTCACCTCATTATAAGGATGTGGAAGCTATGGAGAGGGTGCAGAGGAGATTTACCAGGATGTTGCCTGGATTGGGCCACATGTCTTATGAGGCAAGGTTAGCAGAGCTGTGACTTTTCTCTTTGGAGCATAGAAAGATGAGAGGAGACTTGATAGAGGACTATAATATTATGAGAGGCATAAATAGGGTGGAGAGCCAGCACCTGTTTCCCAGGGCAGGATCAGCAAATACCAGAGGAAATATGCACAAAGTTAAGGGAGAAAAGTTTAGGAAAGACATCAGGCGTAAAGTTTTTCCCCCCCACAAAGAGTCGTGGGTGCCTGGAATGCCTTGCCGGGGTTGGTGGCGGAAGCTGAAACACTGGAGGCATTTAAGGGACACCTGGATGAAAGAAAAATAGAGGGTTATGGGGTAAGGAGGGTTTAATACTTTTTTTTAAAAGAAAGGAATGTATGGGTCAGCACAAATTCGAGGGCCAAAGGGCCTTTACTGCTGCACTGTTCTATGTTTTATGAACTTCATCATGATACGGAATCACTAAATGGAACTGTTCTCAAAACTTCTTTCATACAGCTTCCTCACTGACTTGGGGGAAATACCAGGCCCACGATGGTTCAAAGTGGTGAAAGAATTGGGATGGCATGGAGAACCTCATGTCCATGCAAGTTGGCACACTTTGAAGCAATGAGTTCAAGTGAAGGAAGGACACCACCTACCAAATGACCCACCCACTCACTCAATAAGCGCCAGCTATCCCACCTTCAACAGAGTCCTTATGTCTCACCTCAGAATTCACAGGACTGGACTGGAAGCAAATCATACTCGAGGGACTACTGAAGAAGAAAGAGAATATTTTAAAATAGATTTATTTATTTCCACCTGGTGAGGTATACGCAGCCTTATCGATCGGTATTCAGTATGCAGACACTGAGCATAGATGAGTCATGAATCAATATCCAGGGCTTTACTCCTTCCTACTCAACTTCATCAACATCAAGCAGAATGTGCACTCATTTAATGACACACTTGGTACACATATAATTAATGCATTCTTAATAATATTAAATTCACAAAGAAGCCTTGTAATGAAATTGATACCATTTTTCCCAGCAAAGGAAGCCTGGACATTGATTCAAAGCTTTAATCAGTTGGGAATGGGGGAATAGGAAAATCATTTGAACTGCGCACACTGGTCTCAAAACACAACCAAAAAATAATAATGGTTGTGGATCTCCTTTCCTGGTTAATGTTCGCTAATCTTTACATTTCAAACATTCTGTTTTATTACATGTCAATAAAGGAATCTTCTTTGGAGAGCTCAGTGTTCAATGATTTTCTAAACAAGATTAATATACAAAAAGATAAAAAAATATGTACCTGTCAGCAGGGACATATGTTTCCAGTGCTTTCTTTGCAATTTTTAAGTATTGCATCAGAGAAGTTCAAGAATATGCAGATCATAGCATTGCCACAACATTTAAAATAAACATTTATCTTTGCTTATTTTGATGCCAAAAATTCTTATAGATTCTAAAAGATAAAACTAAATTTGTTAAGATTAATGTTGCAGTGAGAACATAATTTGTGCAGGGTTTTAGATTTTCAAAACACCAGAATCTTGACAGCATGATTAATCCATGATACAAACATACAAAATAGGAAGAGATGTCAGGTATTCTGCCCAACAAACCTGCCTGCTGTTTAACAAATTCATGACTGTTCTGATTGTCATCTCGTCCCTGCCTTTCTATTTATCTATGGTAACCTTTTAAATCTTGGCTCATGGGGAAATTTTCAAACTCTATCAAAGTCTTCCTTGCTCTTTGAGGAAGAGAGTTCCAAATACCCACGACTTCAAAGAATCTAAATGCTTCCATTTCTGTTTCAAAAAGGATAACCAGTTATTTTCAAGTAACTATTCCAGTTCCATGCAAATGGAAACTTTTGTTCACCTTATCTGCTCAACATTCCTCCAGATCCTCCATGTTTTCATCATTCTTCTAAACTCCAGCATATTCAAACCCCGTTCGAAAACATGCTAATCCCAGGTGTTAGTCTCCTTTCTACAGCTTACATTAACATCTTGCTTAAATAACTAAAGTAATACTCTGAGTTGAGATGACACTAAGATTGAGGGTGTAGTGGATAGTGAAGAAGGTGTTCAAAGCCGGCAGCAGGATCTGGACCAGCCGGAAAGATTGATTGCAAAATGACAGCCAGATGTTATCGCAGACAAGTGTGAGGCTTTGCAGTTTGGCGGAACAAACTAGGGTAGGACATGCATAGAAAATGCAGGGCACTGCAGAATGCAGTAGGACAGGGTGATCTGGGAATAAAGATAAAGAATTCCTTGAAAGTGGCACCATAGATAGAGTCATGCAGAATGCTTTTGGCACATTGGCTTTCATAAATCAAAATAATGAGTACAGGAGTTGGGAATGTTAGGTTAAAATTGTATGGCATCAGTGAGGCCAAATATGGAGTATTGCGTGCAGTTTTGGTCACCTCACAGCTAGAAAAGTATTAATAAAATTGCAGGAATGCAGAAAAAATTTACAAGGAGGTTGTGGGGACTTGAAGAACTGAGTTAAAGGAAAAGTTGAATAGGTTAGGGCTCTATTCCCTGGAGCATGAGAGAATGAAGGGAGATTTGATAGAAGTATACAAAATTAGAAGGAGTACAGACAGGGTCATTGCTTTTTCCACTAAAATTGTACAAGATGGAAACATGGATTTAGGGTGAAAGGTGAAGTGCTTCAGGGAGTGTTTGGGGGAACTTCTTCACTCAGAGGTTGGTGAGAGTGTGAAACAAGCTCCCAGTGGAATTGATGGACGCAAGATCGATTACAACATTTAAGAGAAATTTGGATAGGTACATGAATGGAAGGGGTATCAGAGGGCTATGCCCCATGCAGGTTGATGGGACTGGGCTGAAAAATAGTTTGGCATGGTCTTGTTGGGCTGAAGGAACTATTTCTTTGCTCTAATGGTCCACAGTTCCATGGTCTCACCAATGCCCTATATAATTGAAGCATGATTTTGTATTCAGTCCCTTAAGCAATAAAGGATACTGTTAGCTCTCCTATTACTTGCTGTGCGTGCATATTAGACTTTTGTAAGTCATACCAGAGGATACCTTGCACCTCAGAGCTCTGCAATCTCTTACTATTTAAGTTCCTTTTTATTGTTCCTTCTAAAATGGATTCTTTCACATTTTTCCATATTATAATCTATTTGTCAGACCTTTGACCAGCCATTTAACCTACACATTCCTTTGAACCTCCAAATGCCATCTGCAAATGAAATAATATTTTTTGTGCTTTATCCAGGTTATTAACATAAATTGCAAAATGTTGAGGCCCCAGTACCTAGCAATATAATAGACCAATCGCCAAATTTTTCCAACCAAAAATAGATCTTATGTTTTCTGTTAGCTTGCCAATCTTCTAATTACATTAATCTTTTATCTCTTTTATTTTATTTCTGCAATAACCTTTGATGTGGAACTTTATAAAATGCTACTTGAGAATCTAAGTATTGTACATCATCTAGTTCTCCGTTCATCCCCAGCATGTTGTTTCTTCAAAGAACTTCAGTAAATTGATCTACCGTTCATAAATTCATGTTGAATTTGCCTGACACGATTTTTTTTTCTAAATGCTCTGCTATAGCATTTTTATCATAGTTTCTCATGATATTCCCATGACAAATGTTAAATTAACTTTCCTACTTTCTATCTATCTTTCATTTGCAAAATTATCTGTTTTCCAGTCCTTCCATCGAACTAAAAACATTACAGCACAGAAACGGGCCCTTTGGCCCTTCTAGTCTTTGCTGAACTATTTTTCTGTCTCATCCCATTGACCTGCACCCAGTCCATAGCCCTCCCTACCACTCCCATTCATATACTAGTCCAAATCTCCCCTCATTCTTCTACACTCCAGGTTAAAAAAAAAAGTTCTAACCTGTTTAACTTTTCCCTGTAACTCAGTTCCTGAAGTCCAGGTCACATCCTAATAAATCTTATATGCACTCTTTCTTATTGATATCTTTCCTATAGTTAGGTGACCAAAACTGCACACAATACTCTAAATTTGGCCTCACCAATTTCTTATACAACTTTACATAACATCCCAATTCTTATACTCAATACTTTGATTTATGAAGGCCAAGATGCCAAAACCTCTCTTTACTACCCAATCTACCTATAATGCCACTTTCAGGAAATTATGTATCTGTATTCCCAGATCCCTCTGTTCTACCACACTCCTATCATTTACAGTGCATGTCTTTTCTTGTTTTTTTTTCCTTCCAAAATGCAAAACCTCACACTTGTCTGCATTAAATTCCATCTGCCATTTTTCATCTCATTTTACCAGCTGGTCCAGATCCCTCTGCAAGCTTTGAAAACCTTCCTCACTATCCACAACACCTCCAATCTTTGTGTTATCTAAATTCCCCGAATTTAGAGAATGTTGTTAAATTAACACTAATCCATCAACTACCTCACAAGTTACTTGTTTTGAAACCTGAGGATGAAATCCATCAGGGACCAGTAATTTGTCAGCCCACAGCTCCAACAATTTGGTCAGTATTACTCCCCTGGTAAATGCAATTTTACCGAATACATTGCCAACATCCTGTTCCCAATTTTAAGCCATTTCTGAGAGGTTACTTGCATATTCTTGCGAATGTTCCTTTTTAATTCATCTGCCATCCCCTTAGTAAAAACTTCTGTTTAATTCATTTGATAGTTCACCCTTATAAATTCACAGATTTAGTTTCTATCAGGCAATTGCTCACTAAGTTAACTTTAAAAAAAAATCTATTAAAACTCATGATCTATTTTTATATTTCTGGCTGACTATATCTTATAATTTTTCCACCCTCATTAATTCTTTGCTGTAATCAATGCATGTCCTACCACCTATCTTTGTGCAATCATATGACGTTTCTTCAAATAAAATATGATAGTAAAAGCCCTGGTATCTGGGCTTTTAAATAAATGTTAACATTTAAAATAAATAAGAACAAAATAATAGGTAAAAATACGCAAGTATAAAATTATAAAAGTAACTGTTCTCCGAAGTAACGCATAAACCTTTGGACCTTTGGTGAAGTTGGGAATAAATATTCAGCTAGCAGAGCCTTGGGCTGTGCTTTGCTCGTAGCAGCTGTTTGAATAAAGTTGTGGGAAACAGAAATGGTGTTGCCGAAGAGATGGTTGATGCCTCTCGCCATTGGGGTAATTCTTTTAAAGGGTCTCCTTATTCCTGCTTAGTGAGAGTTGCCCTGGTCAGAAGCTTTATCCGTAAACTTGGGGGTGAGAGTGGGGGGGGGGGGGGTGGGGGGGAAGAGAAGGATTATCTATTATGTAATTCTTCATCTTCCAGACCACTCAGTGGAGAGTGGAACCTGCAGATGAAGTGATGATTAAATGTTTTCAAAGAATGTGACTGAAAATAAAAAGTGGTGAATGCCAACTCAATTTTAATTTTTAAGAAGAATTTGGACAGGTACATGGATGGGAAGGGTATGATGGGCTACGATTGGGGTACACTTCAATGGGACTAAATTGACTAATAGTTCAGCATGGATGAGAAGGGGCTATTTCTGTCTTGTATTTTTTCTATGGTTGCATGTTTCTAAAATGCTGCACTGTTTATATATTCATGCTATTGTTTGTTCAGTGCAAGTACAGTGTAGTATTTTTGTCTTTTAAACTGTCCATTCTTAATGCTGGTGTATTAGTTAGGCATTGGAAGAGTAAATCTCAAGCAATCGAAAAATGCACCTATTCGACATATTCCCAGATACCAGGAGGTTTCACTGTATTTTTATTTTTTTTTTTTTTTTGGTTCACCACAAGGAGTAGGTATGCACCCTGGCCTTGGTTAATTGCTGAAATGTATCTATTCTGCACATTTGAAAGTTTCCCTTAAATGACTGTCACTACATTGTGGTGGACAGATCCCTTTAGCCAATTTGACAGTCCACTTGCACTCGTTCCACTTTATTGTTCTTACATTGATTTAAAATACCAGTCTTGGACAAACTCCCATCATTACTTCAGACTATATCTGACTGTATGGCTACTGTTGGAGGGACTATGTAACACTGTTACAAAGGACTCCCACTCTTCATTATTCATCTCCATGCAAACATTTAGCCTTTGCATGCCTGAACTAAATCATCCTTCTCCTCCGCCAGAGACCATTGTTAATTAGCCGTCATTCATCCATTATTTCCTAGTTTCTTGCCATTCCAAAATGACACACATCCTTCAATATCCAGTTATAAATCTGTCATCCAGCAACCACATCTCTGACATGGCCACCAGATCTTACTTGTATTTATGCTAACAGTTCATTGATTTTGTTTCAAACGTTACATGCATTCTGATCTAAACCTTTAAGTGTTGAATTTTATGATTTTTCAAGCCTCTTGTAATATTTGCTGATTAATTCTTGCATTTATTCTATACCAGTATTACTTACTGACAAAGCCTTTACATGTGCATATTCACTTTTCCTGATTTATCACATTTTTGTAACTTTAATCTTTTGCATCCCATGTCATTTAAATTCCCTCTCCTGGCTTTGTTGGGCAGCTTGCTGGAACACTGCTCCCATCAGAGTTCAGGAGTCAACCGTCTTGACAATACAACTCCCATCTTCCTGGTATTGATGCAACAGGTCATTGAGCCACATGTTAATTCTAGTGATAACCCAGAGATTACTTTTGAGGTAATCTCTGGGTTTTTTTCCCCCATTTAGAGCTAAATCTCTTGTTGAGTCTCAAGCCAGTGTTTGGTGCCTATCTATACCACATTAACTAGATCCTTCCATAGAAGTATGAATTGTTTTCTAGGCCCAAACAGATATCCTTAAATCTAATACAAGGAAGACAACACAACTTTCTGGATTCTTGCTCTTTGCTGCAGAAAAATGTCAAATCCTTTCAACATATTATTCTCTATTATCACTATATTCTTGTTTGCTCTGCACCTGCACCACAGTGCCATTCACTCTGTAACCTCATTCCCTTCCAAACAAAACCAAAAGAACTTCAAATCTGATAGATGACTGCAAAGCCTACAGAATGGGCCACAGCACATTTAAATAAAAGTCTTGATTTTTCACCAAGTGCAACAGAAACTTTTTTTTAAGATGTCTTTTATACACTTGGTCGAACCAAAACCTGAATGCTGCATGGGGAAGAAGGCCAAAAAATTTTGAGCAAAGTCCTACGGGTGCGATAGACAAAAAATGGTTGAGAATCTTACACACCTATCCTCTGGATTCCTTGGCTTGCTTCTTTTACAGTCACTTTATTCTTCAGTATCAGAAAGCCTTATGCATTTGGAATTGCCTTCCTGGTACAAAGCGTCCAGGTAACTAACCTCCTTGGTGCCTCTAGTTCAATGACTTTTCCTTTTCCTTTGTCTACTAGTGTCAGGAATTTTAAATTCCATATTTTCATCACATTTACATGATCTTCATATTTAAGCAGGGCAGTTGTACAAGCAGAACAGATCTATTTTAGAAAGGGAAGCAATATGGTGGATTAATAGTCTTCATCACCAACACTGTTGATGAGCAAAGTCATGAGGAAGGTAAGAAGGTACTTCTAAAGAGGAGTCATCTACATTACTCACATGGCAACTGCTAGGATGGCAAATGACGAGTGGGTAGAGAGAAACCAATGCTGTAATACAATAAACAGAATTAATAGTGAATTACCACCATCTTTATTCCATTTATTCCTTTATATGCCAAAAGATTTCAGACAAAATTCTTGAGAAAACAAAACCTTAAGTACATTTGCAGTTTTATACAAACAAATCTTCAGAATAAAATAAATTTTGTAAATATGGACAAAAAACACAGGGACGTCAGTCAAATTATTGGTTTTGACAAAAACATTTTATAATATTCTAAAACTGTAGAACTTCCCAATTTCAATAGCACTTCATTCAATGTTCATGCCTGCTGTTGGAGATCTCAGTGATGCACAATATGTTATTATTTCTCACTTTCCAACACATGAAATTACCAGCAGTGCGCTTCTGTGCATAGAGAATTGGTTATCAGACAGAAAGCACAGACTGGGAATAAACTGATCCTCCCAAACTGACAGCCTGTGACAATTGAACACCACAGGGTTTATGCATTGCCCCAGCTAATCTTATATTAAGAATTTGGCAGTAGGGAACAAACCTCCCATTTCCAAGTTTGATGATGATACTCAACTGGAGGAGGATGAAAAGATCCTTCAGGGTGATATGAAAAGCTAAATGTGAAAATGTGAACAAGAACATGGTAGACAGAAAATGTGAAAATCCACGAAATCATCGACTTCTGTGAATAAAGCAGAAAAACAGAATACAGGCAGTCCCTGGATTAAAAATGAGTTCCATGACCTAGATGTCTTTAGTTCAAAATTGTATGCAAGTTGGAATAGGAACATATTTAGTATCAGTTAATCAAATCTCTTTCTTAGTATATAGTATACATTTTACCTTTATAAGCAAACACTTTCCAATACACCTTAAACATTATACAGTACATAATGATGCTGTACATAATAATACAGTAGCAATTAGTAAAAGAAACTAGTCATAAGATCATGATTAAAAGCTAACACTTACATGAGATGATGGAAAGATGGCTACAATAGAGTAACTTTCAATTCTGAATTCCGAATCTGTTCCTGGCCTTGATGTATGGTACACTATTCTCTCATGATACTGAACCCCAACCCCATCGCCCTCCTGCATCTTTCGCTCACTCCTCCCCTCCTTCCTCGGTGGTGCAATCGCACTTTAAGGCCGGGCTGCCATTTAGCAGGGCTGAGCGGCGGTCCCAGGCTGAGCCATGACATACCAGAGGCATCATGATGGCACATGCTGCTGCTTCTTCCCTCCACCGGGCCACTCATCCTCCTCAGCCACCTGCTGCTTTGCCCAGGCTGCGTATGATGTAGCTTGACAATCGGCAGGGCAACAAACCAATGGAAAGCGACCTCCACTCAAACTGAAAGTAGACATCATTCTCTTAATCGGTTCCTAACTATGGGTTGGTTGTAAATCGGATATTTTCAACCCAGGGACTGCCTGTACATATTAAATGGTGAGCAATTGGGTTGTGTTCATATTTCATGGGGCTTGAATGAATGCACATGCACAATTCATTGATAGCTTTTATAAGAGGGCTTCTTTACATTTGAGGGTCTTGGTCAGACCAACCTTCATAGTACATTTATGCATTTTGTTCAAGAGTGCATGGGCTTACCAAAAGAATACACGAAGATTCATTGGATCAATTCCAGAGTTGGTGAAAACACAAGTGACTGCAGATCCTTGAAGCTGGAGTAAAATACAAATCACTGGATGAACTTTAATTCAAATTTCATTTCAGATTCAGATGTATTGTCAGAGATTCTTTTTCCTGCAGACGAGGCAGATTACCACCTCTTGGTAATGCAAATAAATGTGCGCTCAAGAAGATATGAATACATGTAATCTAATAAAATGTAAACAAACTGATTGATTTTCCTGTATGCATTGCACAATAAAGAGCAAAAATACAAGTCCTTAAATGAGTCCCTGATTGAGTTTGTTGTTGAGCAGTCTGATGATGGAGGAGTAGCACCTGTTCCTGAACTTGGTAGATCAAGTCTTGTGGCACCTCTACCTCTTTCCTGATGGTAGCAGCAGGAATATAGCATGTGCTGGGTGACATGGATCTTTAAGGTTTGCTGCTGCTCTCCAAGACATTGTTCCCTGTGATGTCCTGGACGGTATCCACGACCTTTTGCAGGGCTTTACACTTGGGTGCATTAGTGTTCCCATACCAGGCTGTGATGTGGCCAGTCTGCACACTTTCCACCACGCATTTGTAAAAAAAAATTGCCAGGATTTCTGATATCATACCAAACTTCAGAGGGTGGAAGAACTTCTATGTTGGAGGGCTGTGGAGGCTCAGTTATAAGTTAATTTAAAACATAGATTTCTGAATGTTAAGGGAATTGGTGGGGGGTATCAAATAGTGCAAGAAAATAGCACAAAAGAAGAAGGTTATCCAAGATCTTGATAAAAACGTACCAACTTCAAAGGGCAGGATCCTATTTTTGCTCCAAACTTTTACATTCTTCTGTCTCACAAATATCCAGAGGAGCAATTGAAAATATGGCCTGAAAATCTAACAATGCAACTTGTTTGCTCCTGGCAGTTTACTGACCAAATGCAGCTGGTTTTTTCAATATTGCCATACTACCAATTTTTAATGTATCCAATGGCCAAACTCTCATCTGAGTCACAATTACTTTGAAAGCATTTCTTCTTTGGTGAACAAAGATGCAAAGTATTCATTTATTACCTGTTCGCACCAAGTTGCCTTTTTATTTAATGGGACAGGCTTCCCCCATGACTATAATTTAATATTTATATTCCTATATAACAATGCTGGATCATTTATGTTGGCAACTGATCTTTTCCTATTCACTCTTTGCTCCCCTTAAATTATTAATTCTCTTCTGATCTTTTCGTAATCAATGTGGACCTTGCTGATATTTAAAATCCTACATATGTCACAAGCCTAGGATGCTTTATTACCTTTGTATTTACTTCTTTATCCAAGGTCTGGATTTGTTTGCTGTTCTTTTGCTCCTCATGGGAATGCACGTTACTGCACCCAAATGATTACCTTATAAGGTACCCATTGTTCTGCTACAGTAGTACAGAAAAGCACTGGAGAAACTCAGCAGTGTCCATGGAAAGTAAAAGGCACTCGATGTTTTGAATCAGAGCCTTTCTTCAGACTCCGAAATGAAACGCCGACTGCCTTCTGCTTTCCATGGATTCTGCATGACCTTCAGAGTTTCTCCAGCACTTCTGAATACTGCACCAGACTTGATAGATTTCTTGTTTACCTCCACTGATCCACCTGACTGCCTTTGGCAGTCTTAACTGGGCTAAAACTCTTTCTCACCTGACTTAAATTCACCTTGTTTTATTTTGAATTTTCCTTTTTTCTTTTTCTATAGCAAATCTAAAATTATGATCTGATCACCATCTCCTCAATTCTTTCCTGCCAAAACCTGCACTTGGCCCTCCTCATTCTCTGTAGTCTCCCGGCATATTTTATCCTCCATAACTCTTCAACTGGTTGATGATGATAGTTTAATGCTCACACTACTGTTTCTTTGTTCTAACCAAAAAGATTCCATCTTTGAACTAACATATTTTCTCTTCAGAGCTGCTATTCTCTTCAATCCATTCTGCTATGCCTCCTTTCTTTCCTAACACTTTACAATTGTGAATATTCAATGGTCAGTCATTCACAATTTTGAGCCAAGTTCCTATTATTGTCACTGCTTTACATGGCTTGGCTCAGCTCATACTTAAGCAATCTTACTGACTTAACTCTGCATTTACACACATACGCAGTAAACCCAAATATTGCCATTTCAGTAAAAATTCTTACACAAACCATTTCCAGTATCTTTACCATTTATGTTGCTTTTCTGCCTTGAATTTTCCTTACTTTGAAACTATTTGTTGTGTGATCCTATGCTTGCACACTCTGCCCTTCCTGATATTGATTGGTTATCCTTACTTCTGTCATTGCCAGGCATAGTTTCTATTTGCTTCTTAATTAGCCTTTTACCTGTATGACTATCCTTTCAGACTTTGCTCTCAGGTTCTTATTCCCCTGACAAGCACTGGGAGCCGATTCAAAGGATATTGGTTCCATTCTTACTGAAATGTAATCTATCTGACAAAGAAATCTACTCCATTCTTAGGAAATATAAACACTTCCCTTCAAAACCATCTTTCCAGCTGCTCATTTATCTTTCTATGCATTTCTCTACTCATAAACAGAGGATGTTGGTAGTAATTCGGAGAATATTACTTTTAAGATCCTGCATTTTAACCTTTTTCCCAGCTCCCCACATCCCAACCTGTTATACACAGCAACGCCCTTCTTTTGCTCTGACAATGAATTGCAACCCTGATCTGAGAAGAGCAATTCCTTCCCGCAGAGCATGTTGGTGACATCCTTTCATTACCATCCACACCTATCCCAGCAACACTCACAAAATGACCAATCAGCATCAAATTAGTATCTACGCTGTGAATTCCTATCCCTCAAGAATTAAATCTTGCACTCAAAACTGTTTTAGATTTATTTGTCAGTGTTAAAAGATAACATCCAACACACTTTTTAACCCTCAGTGAATTTAAAATTTTCACAAAATACAAATTTTTAAATCAAGTTTGAAATTCTCATAAGCGACCACGAGGAAGATATTCTCATTTATTAGAACGTTCATTAAAGTTTACAAAAACTTTAGCATATCAATATCTTCATGCATTAAGCATTGAGAAATCCTTCTTAACTTCATTTTTCATAATTTTATGGCAGCTCTAAGTTTTGCAGAACGTCCTCGTGGATTTTCTTGAATTTCCTGGAAGTCAGGAGTTAAAACTTTCTTTTGGATGCTTAACCAGTTCAAATTTCTCTGCTTTGTGTGACTTAGTTCATCTTTTTCAGGCTTCTTTCTAAGTCCTTGTCTAATTTTTTGTCTCAAGCTTAGGTTGGGCTTCTCAGAAAAATCTTTATCTTGCAGAAGACGTTTTACAATACGATCTTCAAGTGAATGAAATGTCAACACAACTAAGCAGCCTCGGGGTTTCAAGAACTTGTGAGCGGCCTTAAGTCCTTTAAGCAATTCATTCAATTCATCATTGACAAAGATTCGCAAAGCCTGGAATGTTTTAGTTGCCACATGTGTAGATCTCTGAAGCAGGTCTTTACGTGCATAGACCGCTGCAGCTGGAAATGCTCCTGTGAAACCAATGGAAAAAAAAAATTAATGAAAACAGTGAAATCAGGGGGAGGAAAAAAAAGAAAAAATTGGAAATGATCAGCAGTTCAGACGGCCTCTTTGGAGATAGAGAGATTATGTTATTAACTTCTGCTATCAACACTTTTTTTTCCCCTCAAAAGGTTTGTTTCCTTAAAAAAAAACAAAAATGGGAGGATGATGGACAAATTCAAGCTGAACACAAGGATAATTCCAGATTTGCTGCATCATGTACTAAGTTGGATGAGCATTAAATTAACTTTTATTGGATTGAGCATGTTTAATCGCATAATGATGCTGACACATTGCATTCGTTCAATTGACCTAAAAATGTTTTGCTACTGATTTTCTTTTGTACTCAGCATCTAACTCCTGTGTCAGGGTCCAACAATAGTCGGCCAAGATTGATGGATTCCAGTTGCCCAGATAACACTTTTCCATGGTCGCAATGTCCTGGTGAAACCTTTCACCATGTTGGTCACTGACCGCACCAAGATCAGCAAAGAGAAGTCCAAGTGCAGAACATGAATTTTCAATGACATGTTCCACTTCATGGTTTTGGATGCTTGAAGTTCACTTAAAATATGACAGGAAATTACAAACTTAAGTTGTATCTTAAAAAAAGTTTACTTTATAGGAAAATTTTAAGGTAATTTTAATGATCAACAGGCCAAAACCCATAAAATACACTCAAAAGTGTTCAGGAAGCAAAATCTTCATTGTCCTGCGTAATCTTTAATTGTCTGATCTGTTGAGTATTTTCAGCATGTACAACTTTTCATTACAGTAACAATAAACATTTTAACAAACCTTTCAATTTAAATTAGACAAGTATATGTAGGGGAATAAAATATACAGCAGTGAAAACTGTAACATCTATTTTTGGTTTAACTTTAATATATTGTACTGATATAACTTGCCACAGAATATATTGTGCACATCTAATTTTCTTATTTTGGGTCATTTTATTAATTTATTTTTTATTATTATTATTTTTTTTTAAATCACATTTTTCATGCCAAATAGACTGTATAAAGCATTGTTGACATCTGTGGATTCACTGCTGTTAAAAATATACTGCCATCCCCATTCTACAGGTTAACCTGTACAGGCCATTGGGCATAATGATCAGGCTGGAGGGGCACTGGAAGACGTGTCTCCTCTCTCCACTCCTCCCAGGTCTGCGCCAGGGCAGCCATCAAGCTTCATATTAATTTTAACTTTAATGGTATTCTTGCTGCTCCATCATGTCATTATTTTCATTTCAACAAATGAGGCAGAATGCAAACTGTAGATTCTTATAGTTAATCTTCCTTTATTTGAGACTTCAGAGCAAAGTGAGTCTTAATTAGCTCATTATCATTGTCATGAACTGATCTGATGAAACACATTGCTGGCTGGATAACAGAGTCCCTAGAAAACTACTTTGCCGAAATCATTCGTTATTTTGCACCAATAGACATAATGATTGGTCCACATCCTTTGGAAGTCATGGCCTGATTAAAATGAAACACACAAGATAATTTCTGAAGTTCTTTATCTGCAGTTTTTAAAAAATTGAAATTCACATCAGCCACACTGCCATAGATAGCAATGTTCAAGGAAGAGAATATTGTTTCTTTCATACAAATGCAAAATCTGAAACAGAATTGTGAAAGAACTCCAGATACTAGCTAACTTGCTGAGTATAACACCATGTTTTGCTTTTTCTATGCTGTTTAACTTTAATATATTGTACTAATATAACTTTCGTTCTCCAGTATTTTACCAGCAATGAACATTCCAGTCAGCCTGCCTATGAACAGCATGATTGGATTAGGTTAAGGGAAATGAACACCTGGAGAATCAGAAGCACTCAGGTAAATGACAAGTGATGCGGTCTAATTACAACTACCAGCCACAAATGGAGCACATTTACCGTCACTCTCCAGGATTAACCAGGAAGGGGGACCAGAATCCTTGAGTCTGGACCAGATTACAAGTTAGGCCATTTATCAAGCAAAGTGAGTCAATGCCTCACTCAAGTCCACAAATCCAATTTAATGTTACTGCTGCAGAGATTTACCAGGCAATTCAGTATTCACTGAATAATACACTCAATTTAGGACTTCAAGTTCTGATTTATATTTCTCTCCACCCATGTAATAAAAGGCCTGCCATTGAATTAGTTGTAGACTCTGGAAAACTGTTTAAAACTCAGGCCTAATTTGCACTAGTGAAACTTTATTGACATCAAAACTAATGTTCTCAATCCTTGAAGTTCCCCTGATCATTTTACTCCTTAACACTATATTCCGAAAACTGATTGATGTGCATGTTAAAGGGAAAACTATATTGTTGACCTTGCATGGAATAAGCTCAGAATAATTTTAAAGAATCAAAAGTTCATTTTTATCTAAATTCAACAGCCATCTTCTATATTTCTCACATTTTCTTTCAATGGAAGAGTCTTTTCAGCCTGTGCCAACTCTAAGAAAATTCCCTTCCCCAAATAATTTCTTCTCTCACATGACCACCAATACTCCTCTAATTTTCCCCATCAACAGATTAAACGTCAAGTCAAAAAACACAATTTTGTTGATCCTGATGTAATTTCCCTACTTCTAGATTAGAGCTACAAACTCATTGGACAGCACTTGTAGCTCAAAAGTCTTGAAAGTTAATGTTTAGCCTTGAAATCTTCAAAATTCAGAAATCTAATTAATTGCTGCAACAAAATATTATAGAAATATAATGCGGATCATAAAAATCAGCCACCACTGTTAAAACAATGATTTGCATCCACATAGCACAGACAGAAGCATGGAAGCGATGAAAGAGATAAAAAGATGAGTATTTCAACATAATGATGATTCTTATCCTGGAGCCAGTAGAAGTCAAAGAAACAAAAACTGCAGATGCTGGAAGCCTGATTGCTCATTTTGGATTGGCACCCTTGAGCAGTAAGAATTGAGAGATGAAAGGGGCATGGAGAGAGCTTGGACATGGGAAGTCGAGGTTTGCTTACCCTTGGTTGGTGAAGATGGAAAATGGACTGAGAGTCAAACGTGCACTGGAATTGTCAAGACTAGAAGTAGAAAAATGCCTCGATAGGAGTTTCAACAGCAAAAGTCTGAGGCAAGAGGACATAGAGAGTCACAAGAGAAACAAAATTAGGCCATCTTGCTGGTAGTTAGCCACTTATCTTTTGGTCAGGTATGTAGAGTCTGTGTCGCCTCAACCAAATGGCAGAAAAAGGATAGAATTCATTACTTTGTAATGTAGGTCAGATAAAAAGGACCATGGATTTGATATCCTGATATTAAGCTGCATAAAATTTATCTTCAACCAGAAATGGATACCAAAAGAGATATCTGAAGTCAGTGAAGGGCAGGAGAGACTGTTGTGAGGCAAAATCTAATGCTGTCATCATTCTTAGGGAAGCAGATGCAGTGTTTTAACATCACTGAGAGGCAGCATAGAGTAAGGGTAGGGGGTATATTTGATTTGCACCAAAGATAAAAGAAAGAGTACAAGGTGCATTGTAGGAAGTGATGTTGAGGCTACATTTGGAAAACTGTGTGCAGTTCTGGTCACTGAATTATAGGAAGGATATCAACAAAGTGGAGAGAGTGCAGAGAAGATTTATGAAAATATTACCTAGGTTTCAGAATCCAGATTACAAAGAAAGATTGAGCAGATTAGGTCTTTATTCTTGGAGTGTAGAAGGTTGGGGGGGGGGGGGATTTGATCGAGGTATTTAAGATTATGAAGGGGATAGAGAGAGTTGTTGTGGATAGGCTTTTTCCCTTGATGGTTGGAGAGATTGAAACAAGAGGTCATGAATTAAGAGTTAAGGGGCAAATGCTTAGAAGTAACCTGAGAGGGGAACTTCTTCACAGAGAGTGGTGGCTGTATGGAATGAGCTTCCGGGAGAACTAGTGGGAACGGTCCATTTTGTCATTTATGGAAAAATTGGATAGGTATATGGATGGGTGGGGAATGGAAGGTTATGGGCAGTGTGCAGGTAGGTGGGATTAGAGGAGAGTACTTGGTTCGGTGTGGACTAGAAGGGTCGAGATGGCCTGTCTCCGCGCTGTAATTGTTATATGGTTATATGGTTATGTTAAAACCCCTGGTATCCAGCACCTATGGGGATTGGTCGATACCAGATAAGAGAATTTTCCAGTTGCTTGAGATTGCGTATTGTGTGATTGGTGAAGTAATGGTGAGGTGCACTAATTTTAAAATTTATTTCTTTACCTATTTATTTTCCCACAATTTTTTTGCTGGTTGCTTGAGGCTGCCTGTTGTTTGAATGCTAGTTAACTGGGGTTTTACTGTATTGTGATGTTATTTATGGCAGGAATAGAATCACTGCAATTCCATTATTATGAATAATGAAATTTAGAGTCTCATCCAGCTCAATGATAGTAGGAGTTTTCAGAAGGTGAATGGAATGGTCAAATATTTCAAAGACTACAACGACAAAAAAAGGATAGTTTACTTTTGTCATCTTGGGTAAAGCCTATTCAGGCTTCAAACAAAGCTGTTGGAAATGTGGCCATGAGTTTAGGAAGTGTCAACACATGCTATGATTTTTGGAGAGGAAGGGAGGATTGAAAATAATTAGAAATATCATAATGCACTAAGGAGGACAAAGTATAAAAAACCAAAAATTATTAATATAGATGACAAAATAACATACATTTTTGCAAAGTTCAAAACTGCAGCTGATTTCATGAATTCTCCTCAATTAAAAAAAAAGCAGTTTCACATTCTTTCTTTAGATTGGGACTGTTAGGTTAAATCACCCAAGTAGTTACGCACAGTACTTTCCAAAACATTAATTCAGTCCATAAAACAGTGGTGAGGCATTCTTGCATTGGACTTACAGAGCACTGTAAAATTTCAAAAATGATCACTGTCTCAATGTTGTTTGCAAAGGCTTTTGGGTGCACAGAAAGCAACAGGGATATTAATTTTGACAGTTTACTGCAGAATCCATTAAATATTTCAAAAATAATTTCTATTATTCAAACACAAAAGTTTTGAGTGCAGCACATTTAAAATTCCAGAGGCTAACCAAATCCTACTGGCCAATTTCCGGCACCTGCTTCCACTCCCCCTGCTCACCCCACCCCACTTTCCCAATTTTGGATAATTAGCATTCGTCAGTGCCATTAGGCATATGTGGTGTTTTTGAAGTTAACTAAATTGAAATTCAATGAATTCTCGGCAGCCTAAGACTTTTAATAATTAAAAGTCAGAGTGAAAAATTAATTTAAATAATTAAAATTAGAATGAAAAAAGTTGTTCTTAATTTTTTCTTATCCTTTCCACAACCTGTCACCACTAGTTTTCCGACTTAAATAGCTGATTAATTGAATATTAAAACATTTTGATATCAATCAAATTTATGCAATTCCTCTGCTTTCATTTCATTTCTGAGGGTCAGGATTTCAGTGGTGATTTTTGCCGCAGATCCTATTAAGCTGCTTCACAGCAATCAATCGGAGAACTGCTCAACCAAATGGCAGCAATCTCAGTGGTGATTTTCTTTTCTCCTCTTGCCACATAATTGAAACTTGGAGAGCTTCACAAAGACATTGTACATTTTGCATTAACATAGTCCAGAAATCATGAAATCTTGCTTATTGAGGGCTGGTGTACAAAGAATCCACTACTCTGTTACTGGGAAGAATTACTGATCACAATAGAGCAATGCATCCACTGATAATATAGTTGTAAACAATGCATGGTTCAGCTTCAACTGTGCATATTGAGTCAATTCCCTCCCTTAGTTGTGACCTAGTAATGTCAGAGAGCACTAGCCAGTGCTAATTATGAAAAGAACAGAAATAAATAAAGGATTTTAGCATCAATCATCCTCTTTCCAATATTTGTGCTTTTGGAAAAAGACTGCTGACAATTCAAATAATAACAAAAACTCATGGCTATAATCACAGAGCCAAATAATCCATGGAATGACTCCTTGGTATTAACTCAAATTTTGTCTAACACAGGTTTGAACACCTGCTACCTTTTCCCATGTTTCTCTTGAAATACTTTGCATTAATGAACAAATATTTTCATTCATACCTCAGCCAGTTTCATCAGGACATCTTGTGGACAAGGAAGATCCAGTTTCCATCTTTAATATCCGGTAGTTGGATGCCCTTAACAGAGATTACTCAGGGTTCTTCCTTTTCATTAATTACACCCACCCTTGTTCAAGAATTGAATGTAACTAAACCACTATGAACTGCACTCATAACTATGAATCACTTGTCAGTACAATTTTTTGTTTTGATTTTTTTTCAGTCAAATGGGAATTGAACTATTTACTCATGTGGAGAATAAATACAAGGATAGACCAGTTGAAATTTTTAAATAGTTGCAGGAAAGATCTCCTGGAAAGAATACAAGATACTGAATGGCAAGAACTGGAAGTACTGTAACTTATGAAAATAAAGTCCACCCATTTACAGAATATCAGGGTTCTGCAACTCCAACTGAAACGACTAATAGACTTCAAGAACCACAGAATTCAGTGTTACTGTTCAAAGCTGAATTCCTCACAACAGGAGGGGAAAGTGTCCTAAATTTTAGTCTTAAATCAGTGTTCTATAACCATTTACAAATTCACCCCATAGAAGTTGCCTCAATCCAACATCTAAATGGAATGGATATGAAGAGTGCTTTCTGGCTAGGTTGATGGTGCGCTGTTCAACAATGAATTCATCACTTTTCTTGGCTCACACATTATGAAAGGTCTTTGACAAAAGGCTCCCATGGAACAGTATCTCAACATTACCTATTGCTTCAACAAGGAGAGAAAAAAGATGAGAAGCTAAAGAAAAATTACAAAAAGTTGTTACTAGCATTATAAACAGTAATGTATTGGAGTATCACTAAGTGTCTGTGATGACGATGAAAGCTACCCAGAGATATAATTGTGCTGCTTTAATCAATTCTCTTGTTAGAATTTGTAAATAAAATGCTAGGACATATGGCGTACTCATAAATATCCACTAAAACACATGGTTACTGATGTGCTTTTCCATTATTTGAATATTTAAACCTCACTCCAATGAGGATCCATTGCAGAAAGAAAACTGCTGGTTAGTTGGAACCTGTTACGTTTTTAAACTTAATTTCAATCTTCATATTGGTTTTTTTTGTTTACAAGCAACAGCAAATGTGGTAAACATTAGTTTCAGGACGCAAGTTCTCATTTCAAAATGTACAGTATTGTAATGAGCCACAACTAATGGCTGTGGTACACCTCAAGTCGATAGGGCAAGCAATACAAGGAGATAGTCATAAGACATGTTCAAACAACACTTTAAACCATGTATGGTGGATTTCATAGAAGCAGAGAAGACAAAAGCAGACCTTTTTGACCCACCTTTCCCCCATTGACAATTGTATTCACATTTTCCTGCCTAAGGCCCTCATCCCTCTTAACTTTTCCTAACCTAAAGCCTTTTAAACATTATTGTAATTGTATCTGCCTCTTCCCAGCTCTGGCTGCTCATTCCAGATAACTGCCACCATCTGTATGGAAAAACTTATTCCTCAGATCACCTTTAAATTTCTCCTCTCTCACCTTAACCCCGTGGCCTCCCATTCTAAACTTAACTGGCTACAAGTTTTATGCTAATACCAAGTCAAGTACAAGTACAACCCGACAAAACCACATTTTCTGGTCCTTGGTGCAGAACATGGACACACAAGACACAACTCATATACAGACAAATAACACATATGCAAAACGTATTTTATCTATAAAGCAGTTCCTTTGGTCATTCAGCATTCTCACTGCCAGTGTTCCTCAGCCTGGTGGTGGTGGCTCTGATACTCCTGTATCTCTTCCCCAACAAGAGCAGCTGAAAGTTGCTGTGTGGGAGTAGAAGGGGTCCACAATGATTTTGTGTGCCCTCTTCTGACAAGGATCCAGGTAATCACGTCAATGCGGGGTTGGGGGGGGGGGGGTTGTGTGTATGGAAGGGAGACTCCAGTAATCCTCTCTGCCACTCTTATGGTCCTGTGGATCGGCCTCTGATCCATTTCCCTGCAGCAACCATACCACACTGTGATGCAGCTGGCCAGGACGCTCTCGATAGAGCTCCTACAGAAGGTTGACATAATGGTGGCCAACAGCCTTGCCTGCTTCAAGCTTCTTACGAAGTGCAGTCACTATTGCACCTTTGTGACAAATGAGAAGATGTTGAGTGTCCACGATAGGTCACTAAAGTGAACTCCAAGGAACTTGGTCCTCTTCACTCTCTCCGCTAGAGTTGTTGATGTTTGGTGGAGGGTGGTCATTCCTGGCCCTCCTGAAGTCCATGGTCATGTTGAGACTTGGATTGTAACTCTCGCACCATTTCACGAGATTTTCCACCTCTTCTCTGTAGTCCAGCTTACTGTTGATGTTAATGAGGCTAACTTCGGTTGTGTCATCTGCAAACTCCATTACACCGTTGGAGCTAGATCTGGTGATGCAGTCGTGGGTCAGTTACGTATTACAGCCTGAAGTGCAGCAGTGCTTAATGTGATGGCACTTCATGTTCTGCTACCGACCCTGGAAAGACTATGGCCTTTCCGTTAGAAAATCTAGGATCTAATTACAGAGAGGGGGTGTCAAGTCCCAGCAAGGACAGCTTCTCCACCAGCCTCTGGGGAATGATCGCATTAAACACTGAACAAATGTAAGATGCAAGCATTCTTTATTACTAAACCTTTCCTTGCCAAAAATATGTACCAATTTTTAAAACTTCAGCCTCATTTTTCATGGATCTTCCATGAAATTAGACTCTTTCAGGGAGAAATTAGTCCTTGTGACAACAATTATTCAGTATCAAAATAGACAGGGGCTTCAATGTATATGCAAATTTGGTTTTCCATGTTTCCACTGAAATGGTGATACATTTCATAATTAAGTAATTACTAAAGTGCACTTTAAGGAGCCTCAGTAAATGTCTCTCCATCCTTTTTACAGTTTGCTGTGGCCTAACCAGCAGTTGCCCACACATTCTTTTTCAAGTAATTAGGGAAGAGTGAAGTTGCTTCATTTACTTCGACGATTGTCAGGAAAATCACTGATGCAAGGTCTGTGGTGACACTGGGCCAATTAACTCATACTGAATTAGAATTAAAGCTCCAATATTACTGCCAGAAATACACAAAGAGCATAACCTTCAACAGAACAGATAGCAAAGGACAAGCTTATTTTTCAAATAGGCCTGGTGGGACAATGGCTACTGCCTAAATTTTAAGTTGTCAGGACAACTTAAACATGTGTTAAAACATTACCACATTTTTTCTTGCCAGATAGTAAGCCTGTTCTCAGTAAATAAATAAATGGATCATACTGCATAACCTGAGAGGGAGGGTTTTTTTTTTTAAATCATCTTTACAATAAATCAGAATTTGAGAGACAGTGTGACAAATCATCCGATATATCTGAAGAAAAATAGCAGAGGTGGTATATGATAGATTGACAGGTTCCTTGAATAGTGCTTTCCTTGATCATAAAGAGAAAAATAGCAAGAATAGGTTTATCTATTCATGAAATGGAAGTAGTTTCTTTGACGAAGTATTTTATTTTTAAAATCTTTGAAAAATATTTTTTCATGGTACTATTTTCAAAATTCTTTTCTTATGTAGCATGTTTCACATCTGGAAATTTTCGCCAATATACAGGTTGGATTAAAATTATAATTTAACAATGACTTACAGAAATATTGAAAAGAATGAGATGTTAGCTGACAAAATAGCATGAGGCATCCAAATAGAATGTTTAGCAATCTTTATTGATTTTATTGCTGCATAACATCTGCAGCTTGTGTTATACAGCCCATGGAGCACTGAACTCAAGGGGTTTGAAGTGGCAGGAATAGGAAGCATACTATCACATGTTGTGAAATTAAGCTAATAATTTAATTTTAGTCCCCTAGTACAGGTTTAGTTTTCAAAGTTTAATAAAAACTAATAATTGACTGACAGAAGATATTATTCACTCAAAAATAAAAACATGATTTTTCCATCTAGGTCTAGAACTCATTAATACTTAAATATTCAATTACTTTTGTGGCAATGAACAAGCAAAAACAATTTCATTAAATTGTAAATATAAATAATTGCATCAATAGTCAACAAGTTTGTGACGATTTAAAATTATTAAGCAGCATCTAATTCTGATCTTGCTACTTAACCCTTCATCAGAGGAACTTCCACACAGTGATCAAATATGAAAGTGGCAAAAATTATGTTCTGAAGCAAGCAATCAATAGATATGTTTTAAAAATGTGGCATTTAACCAGCAATGTAAAACTCAAATCAATCATGGTTAATGTGGCTTATGGTGTGAAAAATAAAAAATTAAAAAACTAAGGAAATGTAACTAAATTTGCAGAAGTAATTTTCAAATACAGTTTCATAAATTGCAGACCTTGATTCCACACAATCCTCAGTTTGTAAATAGCTGAACCACGAGGAGATCCAAAACCTGTGGACTATCAAAAAGCTTCATCATATAATAAAACCAACACATAAATTTGGTGCTTATGGGTGGTTGGGTATGAAGCAACTTCTTGAAGCTACAAATATAATTCCCTGATACATGTCATTTTACTTGATATATTCTTCTGATTTCTTTCCAAAATAAATAATATATTTGAATGTTTATTTAAAAGCATTCATTTTAATTTTACAAAATGTTGCCCATTATATTGCAAGAAATCATCAAGCCTTATTTAAGAGCTTAAATCAGAATTACATACTGACCCCATAGCAACTGTATGCTAACTTCAGAATGTCAATCTAATTTGTTGACTTCTGTTACCATTTCCAAAATAAAACTCTGACATCAGAAGCATAATGCACAGGCTGACTACCTGCATGGTGTACAGTACAAATAGATCCCAATGGGACTTTTAAGATTAGTATTTTTGTTCCAGATACTGGCTGGAATTAATGAGGATACCTGCAACTATACTGGCGAGCTGCTGAGTACGAGTGATGGGATAGATGCTGCGTGCCTGTACGATTGCTGCAGCTATTTTCTTTGCATGCCTTTCCTCTCCATAGATCCTTAAGATGGACGCAAGTGAGTGTTGATCTAAGGCATTCACAACGTCAGCTGCGGTGGGCATGTCGGGGTACCTACGCACAAGAGGAGCCAATTAATTTCTTTGACGTCATTTTCATTGACAGGGGTGAAGCTTCACAGAACAGAGAGATAGAGCTGAAATGCACACGGCATACAAGTATGTTTGAGGTTCTTTTTAATAACAGATAGTAAAAAGGAACATGAAACAAGATATTTTGCAGCTCATTCTTTCACTCTTCCAATCTGAACCTAATTAAATTTGTTAAAGTCTCTAAACAATAATTGGAATTTTGATTTTATCTCATTACTAAATACATATATCTAATAAATTTCAGAAAGTCTATAGTTCCTTAATAAAAATATCAGACTCCTAATGAAACCTCTCCAAAGGGTGCATTCACCTAGTGTGCAGCTACATTGATCACTTACTAAGAAGTTTAGTATGAAGCTAAAACAATATATGTGTAGCAGATTGGAATCGAATTGCAACTACTTCAAAAGAGAGCAATTAAAAAAAAAACCATTTCGTAATCATAAAAATATTTCACTGACACACAAACTTCACTTAACCTTCTGATATTTAAACAAGCAGCACCTATTCCATCAAATTTGCAAAACTAGTCTAATAAATGTTATAGTATTTTAAGGAATAATGGCAAAATTTCTAAAGCTGTTTCATTTCCAAAAAAAATATATGCAGGTTCAATTCAATTTTCACCCCATCAGAATGAGCAGAGAAATAAAATCCTTAATATATTTTACCTACAAGTACAACCTGCATCGGATGCAACATGTCTCAAAAGATATTTATTAGTTTATTATATGTGATATTAAATGAAATGGAGCATCACTTTTAGCTTAATCCTAAAAGAAAAATAAATTTTTACATTTGATTTTAATTATGTTATCCACAAGGTTAAACATTTTACAATCTTACACAAATCATTGCAAATCAGTAATAGTGATACAAATTTGAAAGCGAAATGTGTGAAAGGTGTTGGACATCTTTTTCAAGTGTAAAGCAACTACCTAACACCTGACCAGCAGAATGCCAATGGCCAAAAGTAGCCACTCCTATACCAGCAATTCAAGCAGAATTGAGAACAATGGTCCAAGATCCTCCAGTTCAATTTGTCAGAAGGCTGAAGTCCAATGACGCTAAAAGAAAATTCAGATATAGTTCAACGTCTGACCCCGTGCAACCAGAGACAAAATGTATCATTCATGATCAACCATTGTAATCGGAGTCAGACACTTGCCCTTTCCAAATAAAAGGGAGTTCTTCCTTGACCAACTGTGTAATTTTTCACATTTTAACAATCAAAACTAAAACAGGTGAATATGCCCTCTATTATGCCAAGGTTACTATGCTAACCAAGAGCAAATATGAAACGTCTCATTTCACTAAAACTCAATCCTATAATTACGGTGAAATGGTAATACCCTCCTGATTTTTATATATAATTCATTTCTTTCTGAGCTAGTACTTGGTCCTGTCAAATACTGGCACAACAGTAAAACAACATTAAAACAAAGCTGATTGCTATAGATTCTTCTGTTCCTACGTAATTTCTTTTAAAATTTATTTTATAGAATGTGGATGTCATTGACAAGGTCAGCTATTGTTGTTCATCTTTAGCTCTTAACATAACACTTTTGTGTTGCTTGCTTTTCCATTTGAGAAGATAATTGAAAGACAATCAAATTGCCGCATATCTGGAGTCACACAAAGACCAGACCAGGCAAGTACAGTCATTCATTTTTTTTCACAATATTATGGTAGTTTCACGGTCATTTCAACTTAGACAAGCATTTTGTATAAAAAAAAGTTCATGTACAATTACTCAACTAATTAAATTTAAATATCCCAACCACTAATTTGAACTTGCATCTCCCATTATACCCCCGTGACTGAATTACTCATCCAGTGGCATCAATAGAATACCATAGGATAATAATAGAATCATATGGATTCATGGATTAGACACATGACATTGTAAAACTACTGCAATGATCTCAGGAATAGCATTGCTCAATTTTTCTTTACATTTTGGCTCATACTACATTATCCATGCACTGAGATGTACAGCATTAACTAGGGGTAGCCAACCTTTTAATTTTTAATCTTTAACTTAGACATACAGCATGGTAACAGGCCATTTCAGGCCATGTCTACGCACCAGGAGTGTAGGTTAATTGGGCGCCATGGACACAAAGGCCAAAATGGCCTGTTACTGTGCTGTATGTCTAAATTAAAAATGTAAAATTAAAAAGTTGGCCACCCTGGCATAAACAGATACTGCTGTCCATCACATTCATGCCTATCTATACCAATGGCTTAGGACTATATTTTTCTACACCTGGTTGAATTGAGTCTGTCTAATTATCTCTTAAAGGTAAATGAATCCAACTCCACCATCTTCTCTGGCAGGGACTGGCAGATATCAAACACTTTCTGTGAGGAGGGGACAACGACTTTCCCCTTAAATCTCCTTTAAAATTTCTTCCTCTCGCCTTAAACCAATGATGGCATTTTTTTTAATACCTCCATACGAGGAACATTTGACAGCTCTTGATCTGTACTCCTGAGAATTCAGAATGTGGCAAAGTTGTTTCCCATGGTAGGGGAGTCAAGGACAAGAGGGCACAATTTCAGAATTAAACGATGCTCATTTAAAACAGAGATATGGAGGAATTTCTTTAGCCAAAGATTGGTGAACCTCTGGAATTTGCTGCCACACGCAGCTGTGGAGGCCAGGTCACTGAGTGAATTTAAGGCAGAGATTGATAGGTATCTGAATAGTCAGGGTATCAAAGGTTATGGGGAGAAAGCAGGGGAGAGGGGCTGTGGAAAAATGGATCAGTTCATGATGGAATGGTGGAGCAGACTCAAGAGGCCGAAAGACCTACTTCTACTCCTACATCTTATGGTCTAGTGGAAAATTATAATTTCTCTATGCCCCCATCAGGTCAGCCTTTTTAGCTTGTGGTAAAAATGATCGTCCGATAATTGAAGTCTTCCAATCCTGTTGAATTTCCTCTGAACTCTCTCCAGTGAAACCACATGTGGAAGTAATGGCCAGTCATAGGATCACACTGAAGTTGACAGATGTGTGGGAGGATAAAGTGACAGATACAGAGGCTGGTTGGTTTAAAGCAAAGACCAGAGGAACTTCACTACTAGCAACATCTTCCTTCTACACCCTAAAATGCTTTTCACAAAGATATTTTAATTTAGATGAAAATGATGCATCCTAATTTGAGGCAATCCAAACTGAATCACATTCATTGCATGTATTCTTAAATACATGTAAGATTATTCATAAAAATACATGCTCCGTGATCATGATGCTAGCTCCAAACAGAGGATGTCAACAATTCTTACCATTTTTTAAATGTTGCGCTGTTGTAGCTTGTTGCCAAAATTTCTCTCACAGATTTAAATATTTCCCTCACTGCTGAAGCATTGAGGGAGAGCAGAATTATTTCAGATTAGCATTCAGTCAGAAAGTAGCTAGCTTTAAATTCTTAATGCTGACACTCCTTTTCAAATATAGGATTAATTTTCTTATAATCAGTATCCATTGAGGAGGGATTCACTAGGTTGTTCTCACTTCTAACATGTTAAAGGTAGAGGCATTTTTGTCATGAATATTATTATGTTCTGTACTAACCTATTCCCATCCATTCTCATGTCCAGAGGGCCATCCTTGCTTAAAGCAAAACCGCGACATGGCACGTCCAACTGCATAGAAGAACAGCCGACATCAATAACAATCCCATCAAAAGTATTGGACTTTACGCCAGATGCCACTAATAAGGTCTCCAGTTGGCTAAATCTTCCAAGAAGAGGATGAAACTGTCCTCTAAAGGAAAAAAAAAGACAAAAATTAATCTTTGCAACAACAAAAAAAATCTGCTTGCAAGTTCCATTCTTTCCTTCAGATTCACTATTTTCCTGACGCCGACAAACGAAGCTTCTGAGAAAGCGCACACATAATTTTTTGTGTACGCAACATGGATTGCTCCTCAATGAAAATTTTCAGGAGTAAAATAACATCACGAGTTCTTTTTTGCTTTCTCAACTCGAAAAGAAAAATGCTACTAAAAAAGAAAGCAAAATAAACTGAACAAAAATAAACTCCTCAGCCTTGCTCCTGCTGCTCAACAAGATCATGGCTAATCTTCAATCTGAAATTCCATTTGCCTGTCCTATCCTGATATCCCTTAATTTATTTAATACCCATAAAGCCATCAATCACTATTTTCAATGAAACCACAATTTGCACCTTTCGTATTACGTTCGGCCACAGACCAAAATAGTGCAATCCAAGAAAAGTTTTCTTCAGCCACACACCAATGATCCGTCAAGAGAGGCTGGCAATAATGGATCTCCTATTGGGAATGAGGTAGGTCTGAAGCATCAGCAGGGAAACACGATGGGATCAGTGACTGTAATATGATTCGTTTTAAGAATTCCTTGGCAAGTTAAGTCTTAAATTCCCAGGGTAGATGATTCTGGAACTAGAGGGCAGATATTTAAGAAAAGGGAAAGATTTGAGAGGAACCCGAGGGATTTTTTTCCACCTAGTCCGCATCTGAATCAATTTTCCAGCACAACAACAACATGCAAAAGACATTTGGACAGATTTATGGATAGGGAGGACTTGCAAAGATATGGACCAAATTCAGGCAAATGGGACGACCCAGAATGCTAACTTGATTGACATAAGAGTTGCGCCAAAGGGGCGGTTTGATGCGATGACTCTAAACTGGGGCAATGCTAATTTTGAATTAAAGATTGGACAAGCTGCTTTCAGATAAAGGGATGTCTAATAAGTGGGAAGAGGAGGAGATCAGGGCCAGCATATTCCTGGTCAAGTGAAAGGCAAGGCTGGCAGGATTAGAAAACTGTGGACAATGAGGAATACGGATGGTCTGGTCAGAAATAAGGAGACATATGCAATATGTAGTCAGCTGGAATCAACCAACCCCTTAAAGAGTAAATGTTAAAGAACATTTAAAAGGGAAATCAAAATGGCAAAACTGCATGATACAGCTTTTAGCAAATACAGCAAAGGAGAAGACCAAAAGATTCTATAAGTATATCAAGAGCAAAAGATTAATTGGGAAGAGAATAATCCCCATAATGATCAAAGTGGTCACCTATTTTTGGAACTAGAGAAGATGGGTGAGGTTTTAAATTAACATTTCTAATCTATATTTATCATGGATGGAGTCAAGGAAATAAAGAAATTCAGGGAAGAGACGAGATCATTTTGCTCTGTCACTTAAATCACAACTGATGCATTTTTCCTATTAACTCCATTCCCCTGCCTTCTCCCCTAACTTTTGACACCCTACTGATCAAGGACCTAACAACTTGTTTTAAATATACCCAATGATGGCCTCCACAGCTGTCCATGGCAATCAATCCCTCAGATTCACCACTCTCTGGCTAAAGAAATTTCTCTTCATTTCAATTCCAACAGGACCTTTTATTCTGAGGCTGTGCCCTCTCATCCTTCAAAAGAAAATAATATAATGAAGCATATCCACATTATAATAGACCAGGTGCTGGCCATCTATTTCTCAGGGTTGACAATTCCTGAAATAAAGGGCAGAGGTTTAAAGGCGAGATGGAAGAAATTTAATAGGGACTGGAGGGGCACTAAGAGAGTAGTCCATATCTGGGGAAAACTATCAAGGAAACTGTAGAAGCAAGTGACATTACAGTGAATAAAATATATTTGGACAGATATATGAATAGGAAGGGTTTAAAGGGATACGGAATGCCAGCTTGGTTGGCATGGACAAGTTGGGCCAAAGGGCCTGCTCTGTGGCACTTCAGAATACAATATATTAATGCAATTAATGTGTCAAAATAATTCCACATATGAAAATGTTTCCATTAATAAGAGCAAAGAAAAGCCCAAATGATATTCCCAAAATTCTAAAATACACACTACTGAAAGCTTGGCTCCAAATCATTTAATACAATGGCCTGGAATAGGGAGAAAAAGGGGGGAAAAAAAAAATTAGAAGCAGAAAAGGTGGAAAGAGACCACAAGAAAACCAAGGCTATCAATAAAGAATGGAAATTAAACATGTAGCAATTTTGACAAAACTTTCCAGGAAAAGAAAAGCTTTTGGTGAAAAGAGCAGATCATCTTTGACCATATTGTTAGCATTTGTAAATGCCGGCCCATCTGGGCTAGTTTTACCATAAATAAAAATTTCTACAATAACATCCGATGAGTCCTATCCTCAGTGGTAGACATTTTATTTTAAATGATCCAAATTTTAAATGCATTTTAATGCCTGTAAATTAAATTCATTTTTGTGATGTCAGATCCTTCATTAGCAGGATTTTATATTTATAAATTTATTGTAATCAAAAGGCAAGAAAAAATATGAATGATGCAAAATAACTTTACTTAATTACAGAGTCATGAATATTCACTTTAGTTTATTTTAATCTCTGTTGCTTAAGTATTTTATGCTATTTTTCAGTATTGTTTAAGCACATCAATTATGGTCAGAAAATATTTACCAAAATAGTTCAATATTTTGTCAGTTAAATGCATAAAATACCATTAGTTTGAAAACAGTATTGGGTCCTTTGTAATTTAAAAACATTGTCAGATTGAAATCTAATTAATTCATTTCCAGTCAAAAAAAAAAATTGATTCTCTATCTATTCAACATATTCGAATATTTTCAATGAAAATTACTTTTTATTTTATTCTAATGACACTGGACAAAAAAAAAAGATTCTGCTTCCTGAACACATTTAGGCTCACATCAACAGTGATGAAGTGTTTTGAAAGGCTGGTGTTGAAGCTTTATCAGCTTCAACTTCAGCCTGTCTGTGCGGCGAGACGATCCAATTCGCCTATCGTAGCAACAGGTCTGTGACACATGCCATCTCACTGGCTATACATAAAGCCCTGGAACACCTGGACAGCAAAGATGCATACACCAAGATATTCTTTATCGACTACAGTTTGGCATTTAACACCATCATC
Organism: Narcine bancroftii; assembly: GCF_036971445.1. NCBI lineage: Eukaryota > Metazoa > Chordata > Chondrichthyes > Torpediniformes > Narcinidae > Narcine > Narcine bancroftii. The sequence goes on from NC_091469.1 coordinate 298,721,387, forward strand.
CTCTCAAAATTGATCAGCAAATGCCAAGACCTGGGACATTACACCCCACTGTGCAATTAGATCCTGGATTTCCTCACCTCCAGACCACAATCAGTGAGGATTGGTAAGAACATTTTCACAATCTCCATCAGTACATGAGCACCAGGCTGTGTTCTTAGCCTCCTGCTCTACTCACTTTATACTTAAGACCATGTGGTTTGATATGACACCAACATCGCCAACAAGTGGGTCATATTAAAAAGGCCGAGTCAGCATAAAAGAGTGAGATAGAAAACTTCACTCAATGGTGCAACAACAACAACCTCACACTCCATGTCACCAAAATCAAGGTGCTGTTTGTTGACTTCAGGAAAGGAAAACTAGAGGCCTACCATCCAGTGATCACTGTGGGATCAGATGTGGTAAGGTTGAGAGTCACTATCTTAGAGAATCTTTCCCGGACCCAACACACAAATGGCATGCTGAAGAAATTATGTCAGTAACTTCCTCAAGAGTTTGCAGAGGTTTGGTATGACACGAGAAACCCTGGTAAGTTTCTCCAGATGTGTGGTGGAAAGTGTGCTGATTGCTGCATCATGGGGGTACCAATGCTCCTAAGCATAAAGCCCTCCAAAAGGTAATAGACACAGCCCAGGACATCACAGGTAAGACCCTCCCCATCATCGAGAACACCTACAGGGAACGCTGCTGTCGGAAAGGAGCAACAATCATCAAGGATCCACACTACACAGCACATGCTCTATTCTTGCTGCTACCAAGAAGTAAAGGTCCCACAAGACTCACACCACCAGGTTCAGAAAAGCTGCTGACCCTCCACCATCAGACTCCAACAACAAACTCAATCAGGGACTCATTTAAGGACTCTTACTTTTGTACTTTATTGATTTTATTCCCCCCTTGGTATTGCAGTCAGTTTGTTTACGTTTCTTTACATGTGAACGTCTATTTATTTATTTATTTATTTACACACCAAAAAGTGATAATTCTGCCTCACCTGCAAGAAAAAGAATCTCAGGTTGTATGTGATGTATTCTCACAATAAATCTGAACTTTTGGGTGTATTTTATGGATTTTGAGTTGCTGATCATGAAAATCACCTCAAAATTTCCCTATCACGTACTTTTTTTTAGATCTAACCTATTTTTTGTGATTTCCTGTTATTTAAGTCTACTAGTATATTGCCCACAAAGCAAGCTGTTTTAGTCAGTCCAAGTAGGCCTGGATATGCACATAGTACAGGTGCCATGCAACTGTTGTTCTTGGCATCATGGGGATCATTCAGGGGCCATGCACCCAAATGAGTTATTGTGCCCACCCCTCAAACACCCAGAGCACAAGTGAGTTATGGACCACACCAGGTGATGCCATCAGAGGGGGTATCACCAAAATTAATTTAGTCTCCACAAGAACGCTCGTTTGTCTGAAACGCCAGAAGTGAAAATGTGACGCCACAGCGGAGAGAGAAGGTTCATGGCAGGTATGGCATCTGCTCTCCCTCCTGCACTACTGATTGAGATCTCGAATAGCAATTTGTGCCCCCCCCCACCTCGATTACCCTAATGCACCCTGATCAGATCTCTTCTGTCGCCGACCGTCTTAGGCATGGGCATGCTTAGTCAGGATAGATGCTGACAGGCCATCAAGGCTATCAAAGCAGTTCACATATAGAGATGCTGTGCATTATATTGATATAGAGTGAATACATGTACATGTCCTTCTGGCAATAGCATTGTGAGTGTACTTAACAACAGCAACGATTGTCTTCAGGAAAATTCAATGCAGCAGAAATGTCTCGTCAATGCCGCAACAGCTGCGATACATTCTGTTACATTTGTAGCAATATACTCTTAAGGCTCAAAGACACAGAATGACTGCAACTTAATATGAAAGCCTACAAGCTCTAATTCAGTTGTAAAATTAGTGACTAAGATAAACCCCAGACTCCTCACCTTTGTTGTGCAACATGTGCAGTCAACCGATGTGATACAGCAAATCTGAAATTATATTTGTGTTCAGCTTTCACCTAAAGCCTTGTGCTCTTGAATTTATCTCTCCTAATCCAAGTGGAAAGAGCCTACATGCAAATACTCTGTCTATACCTCTCAGAATTTTGTAAACCACTATCAAATCTCCCCTCATTCTTCTATGCTCTTGAGGAATAAAATCTTCACCTTTTTAATCTTTCCCTGCAACTCAACTCCTGAGGACCTGGCAACATACTAATAAATCTTCTCTGCACTTTTTCAATTTTACTGATATTCTTCCTGTAGTATGGCGACCAGAACTGCACACAACACTCCAAATTGGACCTCACCAATATCTTATACAACCTCAACATAAACATCCCAACTCTTGTTCTCAATAACTTTGATTTATGAAGGTCAAGGTGCCACAAGCTTTCTTCACAATTCTGGCTACCTGTGATGCCACTTTCAGGGAATTATGTATGTATTCCCAGATCCCTTTTTACCTCTGCACTTCTCAGTGCCCTACCATTTATTGTGTATGTCCTTCCTTGGTTTGTCCTTCCAAAATGGAACACCTCACACTTGTCTGTATTAAATCCATCTGCCATTTTCTGGTATTGTTTAGGATAAATTCAAATGTACGCAAGATGGAAGCTTAAAGACATAATACAAGTGCACTGGCGTCTTACCTGCGAGAAAATGTGTAGTTTTTATTTGTTCGAAGAAAAGTTGACCTCACTGACGATCCCAGATTGTATCGCCTCAAACCGTGCATCTTGGCGCCTCACAGTTCAGCGGGCAGCAACCTCCTTTGAAGAAGACCGCAGAGCCCACCTCACTGACAAAAGACAAAGGAGGAAAAAACCAACACCCAACCCCAACCAATCAATTTTCCCTTGCAACCGCTGCAACCGTGTCTGCCTGTCCCGCATCGGACTTGTCAGCCACAAACGAGCCTGCAGCTGACATGGACATTACCCCTCCATAAATCTTCATCCGCGAAGCCAAGCCAAAGAAGAAAGACTCTCAGATCAAAGCAGCAGCTAACAGGCAACTACAACAATGGTCTGGAGTTGTATGCAATTCAGACAAGGAAGGATGGAGATTTCCATCCAGAAATTGATTTTTTTTTAAAAATCTCTCATTGTTTCCAGATCTGGAACCCTTAAATAAGGGTTATAACTTCTCAACTTAAATCAGAAATGACATGAATTTATACTCATTTCAATGAATGAACTAGATGGATTTTTGCAACATGGTTAAATCTAGTTTCCCCCTCCCCCCCATTTATTTCATTTTAAAAAAAATATTTCAATTAAGAAAGCAAGCATGTGCTCCGATAATAAATCTGAACTTTAAACTTGGAATTTGAATTGAAATCCCCAGAATCACAATTGAACTCTGGCAGTTTGTCCAGTAATTTTTGCACCATGCTTATCAACCAGAAATTAATTAAGGCAGTGATGAAAATGGATGATGCTATATTGTGAAAGTTGTGTTCATTTGATAAGAGCGAGAAATTAAACAGGGCTGCATCTGTTTATTTCAGTCTGTCCATATAGTACAGGCTGTGGTGAAATACAGTGTTTCTCTATTGCACCCTTCTCTTCAGAGATGGGATGCAGACTGGGAGATCATTTCATTGAACACTTTCGCACTCTCTGCATCAAGGCAGGAATCTCCCAGTGGTCACCCATTTCAATTCTCCACCCCATTCCCATGCCAACATGTCTGTCCTTGGCCTCGTGCACTGCCAGACTGAGACCACCTGCAGATTTGAGGAGGATGCTCTCCAACCAAATGGCATTTACAAAGACTTCACGTTTCCATTGGCCCTCCACCCCCAGGTCTCTCCCCTTCTCCTAACTGTCTTTTCCTTTAGCTCTATCTCCTTTCCTCCAGCTCTTCATTCACAGAGCCACTGCCCCACCCCCCAATCAATTCTCATCTTTCCTCTTGTCCTATCCATGTCTAATTTTATTGCCTTTTGTCTGTGTTCCTCCCTCTGCCCTTTCGTCCCTCTCCCCCCAGCTTTTTACGCAGGAACCTGCCTGCTTTTCTCCTGATACTCTGAAGAAGGGTTCAAGCCCAAAAATTTAGTTACACAGTATATCTCTTATGGATGGCCTACTGAGTTCCTCCAGCATTTGTGTTTTTACAATAACAGCATCTGCAGACTTTTGTGTTTCATTGCAAGTTATTTTTTCTTTTTTAATTCTGTTTGCAAGTAATCATATTTTAAGCTAGAAAAAAAATCACTGGCAAGAAAAAATGTCACAGGAAATGAAATACTTGGGCTATTTAGAAGTGGACAATACTACTATGTGGTCATATTTTCTCAAGTCTACATGTTTATATTTGCTCAAAGAAATATTTAAACAAGTTAAATGATCTGCTTTGCAGAAAGTTCTCTGATTATGTATTAAATGGGTTCTATAGTAACAGTCTCCACTGTATTCCTCTCCTTAAGATTCTATTGAAATTGATAGGATTTATTAAACATAGAGCCAAATTGATATTTACAGCCAGTGCATCATACATCAGAGATAATTAATGGAATGTTTGAGAATTGCTAACCCTTAGCAGGGTGGATATTATAAAGGGATACACCATAAAAACAGGCCACTCAGAACTTCATTTAATCAACTCAGCAGGCCCCATAGTGTCCACAGGAGGCAAACATTCATAACCAACATTTTGGCCTGAGCCCTTTTATTGATAACGATCACAGAGTCTGCAGACTTTATTATTTCACTCCCTCTGAAGATTAGGAGGGATGAAGAATCAGTGACCAACATCATTGCACTGTTTAGCTCAAACTCTATATGTAAAAAAAACAAATTCCCAATCCTTAGTTTTCATTATTCCTAAAAAAAGACTGGAAAAAAAAAATGGTCAATCCGGCTCAATTTTGCATCAAATTACTGTTATCATAATTTTATGATAAAGTGTTTTAAGAGGCTGGTGTTGAAGCTCATCAGCTCCTGCTTGAGCAGTGACACGGATCCATTCCAATTTGCCTACCACAATAAAAAGTCCACGGCAGATGCCATCTCACTGGCTCTAAACAGAACCCTGAAAACCTGGACAGCAAAGACACATACACCAGGATGCTCTTTATTGACTACAGTTCGGCATTTAACACCATTATCCCATCAAATTTAATCAGTAAACTCCAAGACCTGGGCCTCAATACCCTAATATGCAATTGGATCTAGGATTTCTTACCTTCAGACCCCAATTAGAGAAGAATGGCAAGAATATCTCCCTGACAATCTTCATCAGCACCAGACTACCACATGGTTGCATACTTAGCCCCCTGCTCTACTCGTTTTACACCTACGACGACGTGGTTCAGTTGGACAACACCACCATTTACAGATGTGCTGATGATACCACTAGAGTGAGCTGTTTCAAGGGGGGATGAGTCAGCATACGGGAGATATTAAAAACCTGGCTGACTGGTGTACGAACAACCTCTCACTCAATGTCACCAAGACCAAGAAGCTGATTAAATATTGAGGAAAGAAAAACCAGAGGTATATACAACTCAGTGATCATGGGGGGGGGGGGGGGGGGAATCAGAGGTGGAGAAGGTGAGAAAATTTAAATTCCTAGGAATTGCTATCTCAGAGGACATTTCTGAGACCCATCATTTCACTGTCATAGTGAAGAAAGCACGTCACACCTCTACTTCCTCAGGAATTTCCGGAGGTTCACATTGTTATTGGAAACCATGGTAAAATTCTACAGTAGCAGAAAGTGTGCTGACCAGCTTCATCACAGCCTGATATGGAAGCACCAACACCTCTAAGCAGAAAGCCCTACAAAAGCAAGTGGAAATAGCCAATCACAGGAAAAACTATCATTGAGAGTGTCTGCAAGGAATGCTGTCATTGGAGTGCAGCAGCAATCATAAAGGATCCACAGCACCCAGGACATGTTCTGATCTTGCTGCTGCCGTCAGACGAAATATAGGTGGCACAGGACTTGTCCCACCAGGATTAGTAACAGTTGCCATCTCTCAACCATCAGACCCCTTAACACTCAGACACATTTAAGGGCTCTTACTTTGCACATTATTTATTACTGAATTTTTTTTTCTGTATTTGCACCATCTGTTTACATTTCTCTCTCTTTATACATATTTCTTCTCAACTACAGTTTACAGTTACCAATAAGTAGAAATTCTGCCTGGCCCCCAGATAAACAAATCTCAGGGATGTCATGCATGTAGTTGGGACAATAAATCCCAACTTTGTGTAAAAAGTATTCACTTCCATTTACTAACATTATTCAGTGAAATTTGTTTCTAAACATGAAATTAGGTTTTGAGTCCAAAATTAATTATGACATAATAAATAGTTCAAGCAAATTTCATTAATCTAAAGTCAAATTTAAATTTGGCAGTCAAACATTTTCTGCCTTAAAAATACTTAGCTGAGTAAATTACCATCACATAAGCCACTCTCTTTTATTACAAAATTTAAAACAGAAAATTAATTGTAAATAATTTAAAATGGCATACTTTATGGCTTTTGATAAGTGGTAAAATTTAGTATTTTCACAAAATGTTGAACTTGCCATTTCTAAACAACATTTAATGTGACAGGGCTGTTTAGACAAATATTTCAAAGGGGAGGAGTATATTACAAATGAAAACAAATCAATTCAAAATTCATTCTAAATTACGATTGCAATCAATTAGTCTTTTTGTGGCTCAAGATAAAATATTTACAAAAAGTTTCAGTTCAACCTTGAAGAATAATTGAATTACACAAGAACTAACTTAAATACTTAACTCCATAAATGGGCACAACTTTTACAATAGTAGCAGGTTAAAATTATTAAATAACTACTATTTACCCTATACTCGTATTAGTATTCAAAACAATGGATAAAATAATTTTGGAGGAAATCATCAAGGATCCACACCAATATATCTGGCCATGGCCTCGGGCACTCCCAAACCAAGGCTACCTGCAAATTAGAAAAACAACACCTTATATTTATTCTGTCTGCATACTCTCTAACCATAGAGTTCTCCATGACAGCTAAGGTTTCTAGTTTCAAAACACTAATTTAAATATTGCATGTTTGACCATCTCCTAATAAAAAAATGGCCTCGGGGAATGAATATTCTTTCCTCAATGTCTACACTGGCAAATGTACAACTTTTTCTTGTAAAGTTATGTATTCATATTGCATGACAGTTTTTTTTTGCACTACAAGATTGAATACCTTTTACATTCATATGAGATCAAGCCATAGAGCATAACTCGTATACTAAAAGCTTACTTGGGTCCAGAGTCTTCCACCTTGTTGAATTATATAAAAAAAATATGCAATTACATTGATGTAACTATGTAACCCAGTGGGTCATATCAATCATGAATTTTTTAATAGTGCCTCAGAAAATGAATTGCCCGAAAGAAACATACAGCTAACGGTCTCTGATGGCATGACAATGGTGCTGACGTAAGTTAGTTATACTTCATGAAGTTTTTCAGTTTCTTTATAAAAACATCCAATGCTACAGAAAAGTTTATCAAACAGAATTAACTCCATTTTTAGAAAATACTAAAACACCTCCAAGTAGCAATATCCAAGGTCTCCGAAGGTCACCACCACCATCACCTTCCACATCCACTCACCTACCTACCACACCACCCCACCCCCCCCACCCCACTGCCCACAATAATTGGCTTCTTGAAAAACATGTGAAAAAGAAAGTACAACAGTAAGCTAAATAATTTTAGAAAGCAGAAGTACTATCTATTATTCATTTGCTTGATATCACTGTGACCAAGGCCCACATGTACAGTATGCATGCCTCTGAACTGCTCAAATGAATGCTCAACAAGTTCAAAATACTTCTTCTGGAGAGAACTATTCATCAATTGCTTTTTAACAACTGTACCTGAAAGAACATTGTACAAAGAATTAAATTATTGCAGTACCATAATTATAACAGCATGCAGATTTAAAAAACATAGCTATCTATAATACCAGTAGATGATTTAATGTAAAATTAAAAGCTAACATGTAAAAAATAAAACAATTTCATTCTGACAGTTGCGTTGTAAATATTTTTCAATGAGACATTAGAGGAGTTATAAAAATCATATATACAGAATATACAATGTTATTTATGCAGACATTGTTCGCATTTCTCAATGATCTTCCCATAAAATTATAGGAGATGAAATATTTATTCTTTTACGTCCTTCCTTTCTGTGTGGAACTCACTCATTGTGCTGTCAAAAAACACATCAGGTGAAACAACAATCTTTTTCTCCTTTCAATTAGCCGTCTGTACTTACTTTGCATGATGCAATTACCATCATCATGCTTTCCAAAATACTCAGTTTCAGTCCACAAGTGTGACCTCCAACTTCCAGCAATTTCTATCACTATAGCTATCAGTTCTACTCCAAGATGACAATAAAGCTCATCATAAGCCTGAGGAACAACATTCTCTTCTTTTACCTTGGCATGTAAAAGGCTTAAGATTCAAGTTCAAGTTTAACAATTTATGAAGATGAACATTTCCAGTTTGGCTGAATATTTTGACTATATATTAACAGAAATATACGACTTATCTGGACAGCAAGCAAAACAAAGCTTTTACTGCATCTCCACACGCATGAAACCACCAATTCGATATCCAACCTCTGTGTCATTACTTGGAAATTCCCTTGTGAATTGAATTTGCTGACCACATAGCTATGAGACGATCAGCCATGATCGTACTGAATGGCGGAGCAGGCTCAATGGGCCATTTTTGGCCTACTCCTGTTCCTACTTCCTATGTTCCTAATTTAAACATGCTCTTCTAACTAAATTTTCTAAGGAAACAACTCTGCTTTTAATAGAACTTGCTGTAGATACCAGTACATCAACTCTAAAGAGGACGCCTTATTCAGGTCACAAAAACAAATTAACAGTGGTAATCCCTATGTTGGGTGAAGAACTTTATCTGTACAAAAAAAAAATCACTGGCCTATTTTCTATATGTTTTTTATTGCAATATGAAACATTTTTGGAAATTTGGATGACAGAATGAGCACAAAATCCTCAGTCAATGCAAAATTATCCACTCTCTGCATTACACCACTGATTCACTGGTCATAATTTAAAAAAAATAAGAATTTCAATTTACCCGCAATTCTATATTTCTTACCCTGCATCCAAAGACAGTAATCTCATATTCTAGACATCTCAGCCAGAGAAACGCCAGCATGTCTAGCCCTGTCAGCATTCTATAATATTGAAGTGGAACCCTCATTTACTTTGAGATTCCAATGAACACAAATCTAGTCAATCTAATCTCTCCTTGTATTGTAGTATGACCATTCCAGAAATCAGCCTGATTTACCTTTGTTGCACTCCCTCAATAGTAAATAAATCCATACTCATTTAAGGAGACTAAAGGTGTTCATGATAGTGCAGGTGTATTTGGACTTTAAAAAGGCAAAGTTAAAGGTAAAGATTCCATTATTGTCACAAAATACTACATTTAGAATGTAACATACTTGAAATTATTTAACTTTGTCTACCGTAAGATTCGCCCATTTGTCCAGCGCTCCTCTCAGAAATGAGGACCCACGAGGAATGAACTCGCAACCCCTGGACTACAAGACCAGTATTCTAACCACTGAGCTATCAGAGCCTCAACAAGGTGCTACATAAGGTTGCTAAACAAGATGGAACCCCCATGGAATTACAGGAAGGATGCTTGCAAGGGTAGCATATTGGTTGATCAGCAGGAAACTGAGTTGGAATAAAAGGATCCTATTCTGATTGGCTACCGATTACCAGTAGTGTTCCGGAGGGGTTGATGTTGGGGCCGCTTCTTTTAACGTTGTATAGAAATGATTTAGATTATGGGATAGATAGTTTTGTGGCTAAATTTGCAGATGACACTAAAACAGGTGGTAGGGCAGGTGGTGTTGAGGACTCATAAAAGCTGCAGAGAGACTTGGATAGATTAGGAGAATAGGCAAAGAAGTGGCAAATGAAATATGATGTTAGAAAGCGTATGGTCATGCAGTTTGGTAGAATAAAGATGGGAAAATAATTATTTAAATGGGGAGAAAATTCAAAATTGCAAGTTGCAAAGAAACTTGGGAGTCCTTGAACAGAATGCCCCAAAGGTTAACTTCCAGGTTGAGTCAGTGATGAAGAAAGTGGATGCAATGTTGGCATTCATTTCTGTAGGAATAGCATACAAGAGCAAGGATGCAATGATGAGACTCTATAAGGCACTGGTGAGATCACAGTTGGAAATATTGTGTACAGTTTTGGGCGTCTTAATTAAGAAAAGGCATTCTGGCATTGGAGAAGGTTCAAAGAAGGTTTACTGGAGTGATACCAGTAATGAAAGGGTTAGCATACAAGGAACATTTGTCAGCTCTTGGACTGTACTAATTAGAGTATAGAAGGAAGAAGGGGGGAAACTCAGAGGCATTTCGAATGTTGGAAGGCCTGGACAGAGAAGTAAAACATGAAAATCTGTCGACACCGTGGTTGAAGTAAAAACACAATGCTGGAGGAACTCAGCAGGTCAAACAGTGTCCTTTATATAGCAAAGGAAAAAAAACAAAACCAACATTTCAGGCTTGAGCCCTTTATCAAAATATGGAAAAATTCCAGTTCACTTGTGTATCCGTAGGACTGATTTACTGCATCCAGTGCTCCCTTCGCGGTCTTCTCTACATCGGAGAGACTGGGCGCAGAGTGTGAGATTATTTCACTGAGCAACTTTGCTCTGTCCACATCAGTGACAGAGACCTCCCAGTAGCCAACCATTTCAGCTCCAACTTCAGCCCAAACCCTCACCACATATCCTGTCATGGCAGAAAGTGCCAATCAAGCTTGGCTCATCTCCTTCCATACCTTTCCTATCCATGTTCATGTTTAAATGCCTTTGAACTTTGCAATTGTCACACTCCCATACTCACATGTCTGCCCACGTACTATCCCACCAAGACCACCCGTAAATTGGAGAAACAACACCTGATTTTCCACCTGAGCACTCCCAGCCAAATGGCATTAACAGACTTTTCCGTCTTCTGCTAACCTGCTCTCCTCTCCTCCCCCACACCACCCCCCATTCACCTAACCATCTCTTCTCCCCTTGCTTGCTGCTGTGCCCGCCCAACCTTCTCCACCTATTAACTCTTGCCTTTGCAATGACGCTTCCCCCCTGCTCCTTATTCAGGAGCCTGCTGACATTTTCTGTACCTTGATTAAGGTATAGAGTGTCAATTGTGTTTTTTTTTAACCTTTGCTAAATAAAGGACACTGTTTGACCTGCTGAGTTTCTCCAGCATTGTGTTTTTACTGGACAGAAGACGAGGCAAACATGTTTCTCATGGTAAGGGAGTCTAGGACAACTTCAGGATAAAAGGGAGTCAATTTAAAAAAAAAAGATGCGGAAAAATGTCTTTAGTCAAGGCTGCGGATCTGTGGAATTTGTTGCCACAGGCAGCCATGGAAGCGAGATCATTGCATGTATTTAAGACAGAGATTGACAGGTATTTGATTAATCAGGGCATCAAGGGTTAGGGGGAGAAAGCAGGGGAGTGGGGCTGAGTGGGAGAATGGATCAGGTCATGATTAGAATGGCAGAGCAGACTCAATGGGCCAATGGGTCTACATCTGCTCCTATATCTTGTATAACTTGTGTCCAGGAAAAAGAATGTGGTGATACAAATCTTCTCGCTATGAAGGTTACCATTTGCCTTCCTAATTGCTAGCCAATAAAACTTCATAAAATTATGTAGCATCGTCAAGGTAGAAATTCAGAATATTTTTCCCCAAGGCAAAATTAGAGGATATGAACTGAAGTGAGAAGGTGAGAGTTTAAAAGGTAAATAGTCTTTTTCTTGGGGGAGGTGAATTTATAAGAGGGCATGGATTTGAGAAGAGAGGAGTAAGATCAAAAAGGGGCTTGATGGGCATCTTCTTCAGACAGAGAATGGTGGGTATATGGAACAAGCTGTCAGAGTGGAGACAATTGCAAAGTTCAAAGGCATTTAAACATGAACATGGATAGAAAAGGTATGGAGGGAGATGAGCCAAGCTTGATTGGCACTTTCTGCCATGACAGGATATGTGGTGAGGGTTTGGGCTGAAGTTGGGGAAGATGTTGAGATGGTAATCTGTCAGATAAAGAGGCTAAGACCCAGGGGAACACTGTTCTTGTTCAACCTGGGGGAGGTGGGGTGAGGCAGAAGCTTGAGAAATGGAGGAGATATGGTTTCAGGCTTTGTCAATGTCAGAAGGGAAAATCTTTGTTAATAAAGAATGCAGAAATTTTGATTGTCCTGGAGTAGAAGGTCTCATCCAAGGAATAGATGTAGCAGAGGAATTGGGAGACAGAGATTCTTCCTTGCACAAGACAAGGTGGGAAAAGATATAATCCAAGTAACTGTGGGAGTCAGAGAGTTTGTAATAGATGTCCATGGATAGTTTTGCATCCTGAGATAGAGGCAGAGAGGTCCAGGAAAGGGAGAGAGTCTGGGTTTATACAAGGGTAAGATCGATGTTGGCACTAAAGTTAATGAAATTGTTGAATTTTCTACAGGTAGAAGAGAAAGCACTAATAAAATTTACTATAGGCTCAGTTGGGGAAGAGTACCCAAGTAAGACTGAAACAGGGATTGTTCCACATGTCCAAAACAGGCATAGCTGGGACCCATGTGTGTGCCCATGATGATACACTGGATGTACAGAAAATGGGAGTTGAAGGAGACATGTAAAGGGTCAGGTCAAATTCCACCAAGCCGAGTATTAGTAGATGGGGACTGAACAGCTCTACATTCAAGAAAGTGAAGGGTCCCTAAGCCTTCCTGTTGGGGAATGAATGTGTAAAGGAATTGCACATCCATGGTGAAGATGAGGCACTGGGGGCTAGAGAATTGTGTTACGAGCCCAGAGGACCCAAAGCCCAGCAGCAATAGATATTAAGCAAGACAAATGGTTACTCAAACAAAAGTTGCTTTTAATTATCTTTAAACATGAAAACAGAATCACACTTTAACTTATCACTATTAACTTAACTAACCTAACTTAACCCTCTTCTAATTCTCAGTGCACATGTATGTAATGTGCATGTAAGATCAGAAATGTTCTTTGATTCACAGTCCAATCTCACTTTTCATTCCTCCAGGTTTACTGGTTGCAGCCAATTCTTATACTGTGTACAGAATTTAACATTCATGAAGTTCACCAGGCTTTGGTGCTTGAAAGGAAAATGGTTACCGCTTAGGAAGGTTCTTGTCAGTTTTGAGAGAGATTTGTTGTTCATTGGACACCCATAACTGATTCCATTTTAATCAGTGTCTTGCCAAAGAAACTTGCCCCATCAGGGTTTTCCAGATGATAACCTCTTTCATTCAGGTCAACACAGAATTCCTTTTTGTTTCTCTTATCCCAAGTGAAATATTAGACAGTTCTTGCATGAACCATAAGGGCCTTGACCAGGCTTAACTAAGCACTCACAACTCACCTTCAAAATGGGATTTTTCCACAAGTTTGCCCTGTTCCAGTCCCAACTGTTGTTGCTGAACTGTAAAAACTACAGAACTGAATTCTCTCTCTCTCTCACTCTCCCCCCAAGAAAAGCTTGTTTTATTCTCTCTGCTTGCAAAACCACATGACCCTCTTAGAACAGCAAACAGCATTCAGACAGAATGCGGCTCTGACGAGTTTTTCAAAACAACAATCCATTAGTGAAGTCCCTTGGGCACTCTTCAAGGTTTTTGCAAAGGCATTTGGAACCTGCCTATCTAGCTTGAACAGAGCACCAGTATTTTAAATGAGATCCGTTTTAAAATGTTTGTATGTGACCTATATGAAAAAAAGCTGTCACACTTTATCTCCCGAAATAAAATACAATATAAAACACAACATACTCTGTCACAAATGGAATTCTTCAAAGAAGTGTTGAGCCCTGGTGGTGTCTTGCACGTAGGAGGGAAAGGACTAATTGATGGGGGACAAGTTGGTGTTAAGGTACAAGGAAAAGTTCAGTTGGGCAGGAGAAAGTGAAAACAATGGATCTGCCAGAACAGTTCTGTTTGTTAAAATGTCACCACTCAAATTGAGATGAATCACAGAACTTTGTGTTTCAGAAAGGCCTTTGTTTCATTTTTCCATTACCTGCTGACTTGCCTGGGTAGCAAGAAAAAGAGTTCCCCCCCCACAGTTCCTTAATGCACATGACAATAAACACTTTGAAGTGATGGAAAGAGAGCAAGTTAATACCAATTCAATCTGGAATAAACGTCTTCGCCCTGATTCAACTCGAATTCCCAGAGAATACTGTGCAACTGGGCTCTCCACAGCCAAGTTAACTCCAATTCAGACCATCTATCTCAACATCAGATTAAACAGCATATTCATCCATTAAATAATGAGGCATCTTAAAGTTCTACAAAAATAAAATTAGCAGCTATTTACATCAACAACAATAAAGGTTTGAATTGGAGTTCAAACATCTTGACAAATGTACTTTGGTGTAAAAGGCTCAAAAAGCTTATTTTAAGAGATTAGTGTGTGCATCACTGACTCCCAGTATGGACTCTAGAGATGAAGCCATCAATTCTTCAGATCAAAATTATACAATTTTCTGATTCAGTGATAAAAACAAATTACAGCAGTGAAGCAGCTAACACATTTAGTGTTAGGATACAAATAACTCAATTGTAAAAATATCAATATTAATTTCTGACATTTGGTGAAAGACCACAAGACAACTCGCATCCAAAGGTAATTTACTTAAAAGAAACATTAACAGAACACAAACTATTTCTTAAAACCCATACAAAATTGCAGTTACGGGAATTGGAAGATGCTAATTATTTGTACTTAATTACAAATCTCCTAATTTTTATTTGCTTAATCATTCAGAATGACCACATAGCTTCAATTAGAACATACAGACTACAATTCACATATTTTAAAATATGATTACAACATCAACCTGGCAAATATGGAACTTACTGATAGGCTTGTGAAACTTGTTCAGCAATTTCATAGGCGACTGGATCTCTATCAAGGGCAAACACTGTGATGTCAGGGGCTTGGGAAAGGATTGCCTTTGTATGGCCTCCTGCTCCAAAAGTCATATCTAGAAATATCTGGGGGGAAAAAAAAAATCAAAAATGTCACCAATTCAAATAAGAAAATATCTTCTGGTGATTGACAAGTTTTTATCATAATTAATGGAGTGTTCTTCAACAGCCAAACAATGTTGGCTGTAATTAGTGGCTTCCACAGCCTTTCATTGTGTTCAATACCAAGTAACCTTACACCTCCTCAGCCACAGCCTATTAATCTTGCTTCTGAAATCTCTGAACCACCTGGCTCCCAAAACACACGAATTAGGCTTGAATTATATTATTTGGACTGCATTTGTCTTTCATGGACCACAGATTTTCACGAGCTGCACATCAGGTTCCAAAATGTCAAAGACCGGAGAAAAATTGCAGATGCCGTGAATTTGGAATAAAAGTCAAAAACACTGGGGAAATATTGACACGATTTAGCTGCATTTTTGGATGGAGAAATTATCACATTTCAGATTAATAATTTTTTGTCAGATCTGGAAAACAAATTTAGAAAACAGGGAGTATGTTTTTAGATGCAAAAAAAAAATCGGAAAGAGTGAGAAGATGGAGATCCAGAGAAAATGGATGAAAACTAATCTGGCTGAATGAGTAATTAAAAGGAAATAAGCCAAAAAAAAATGCTGTTACTGTGAAATACAGAACACAGCAGTAGCTAGATATGCAACACAAGGGAAACTACTCAAAAATCATATTGGTCAAGCAACATTAGTGAAGAGTGGAAAAGAGTAGTCACAATAGCCCCTCGCCATTTTGTTTAGGTGCCTGTCTACTTCTTTTCATACCTTGATGAAGGGCTCAAGCTTGAAATGTTGGTTATGTATCTTTATCTTTGCTATATAAAGGACACTGTGTGAACTGCTTTACAGACTTTCATGTTTTACTCGTCAGATTAAAATTTGTCAGGAATCTAAAAGCAGAAAGTCAGCAATTTGAAACACAAACAGCCAATGCTAAAAAACACCCAACAGACAAAGCAATGCCCATGGAGAGAAGAAAACAGATCTAATAACCCTGCAGGACAACCCTTTACTGTGGACCCAAGACCTCTTCCCACAAACATGAGAATTCCCTCATTTTAATCAAAACCAATCAGTCATGTTGCAAACTAGAAAGGTTCATGAATTGAACTTTTTGAATTCAGTATTAGGCAATAAGGAGAGATACAAACCTGACGACGTGGGTTAAGGGTGAAGAGCATGAGATGCTTAGAGAGAATATTAGGAGAAATTGCTTCACACAGAGAGTGGTGGGAGTATAGAACAAGCTGTCAACTGAAGTGATAAATGGGAGTTCAATTTTAACATTTAAGAAAATTTTGAACAGGTTCATGTATGGGGTGGGGAATAGAGGGATATGGAATGGCACTGGGCAGAATAATAGTTTGGCGCAGACTAGAGGCAGCAAAGGGTTTTTTTTAGTGCTGTAATTTTCTATGGTTTCATGAAAGACAAGGTGTCGTTCCTTGCTCTTAAGTTAGGCTTCACTGTACACTGCAAGAGGCCAAAAAAAGTGAGCTATGACTGGAAGTAGGATTGAGTCTTTAGAATTAAAGTGTCAGCCAACTGGAGACTCAAAAGTCATCTTTCTATCTGAAAAGAAATGTTCTGCTGATTGTTCATCTAACATTCAGCTTCTCCAGTAGAGAAGAGACCACACCTTCAGGATTACTAAACTGGAAGAAGCACAAGTGACTTATCTTGAAAGGTCCCTGGATGGAGAGAGGAATGGACTTAAAAGGGCAGGTGTGTCATTGCCCATAATTTCAATGAAGTGTATGAATTTAAGAATAGGTTTTGGCAGAAATAGCAGTGTGTGTCCGACTTGGAGGGAAACATGAAGCTGAAAGAGAGGAGGGGAAGATATGGTGGCACTTAATTGAAAGGTAGAGGATGATCAATTAATTATGGAATCAGAATTTATTGTCATGAACATGTCATAAAATTTGTTGTTTTTCCAGCAGCGTCATGGTACAAACATTTGTATTAAACCACATCACAAAATAAAAATAATGCAGAAAAAGAAAGGTAGGGTCTATGGTTCATTGTTCAATCAGAAATCTAATGGCAGAGGGGAAGAAGCTATCCTTGTGGCACTAAGTGCTCGTCTTCAGCCTCCTGTACCTTCTCTCCACACCCCCCCCCCCCCAACCATGGTAGCAGAGTGAGGAAGGCATGACCTGGATGGTGGGACCCATAAAGATAGAGGCTTCTTTCTTCTTTTCTTGTTTCAATCTTTTCATTAACCATATATGTAAGCAATATATAGGAATAGGAGTACATAATTAAGGGGAAAAAAATCACTATGCAACATCATACGATATAACATACTGCATTACACCACAATTAACGAGTGTTTTCATCTCCTCAAACTGAAATCTTCAAAAAAATCATAAAACTCCACCTAATCAAAAAAAAGACTGAGCAACCTATCCTGAGAATTTATTAATAAAAATTAATCGTCTGGTCTTCACCAACAAAGAAAAAAAAACAAATAAAATTAAATATAGTCCAGAATGTAAAATCATAATACTTTTCTAATTTATAGAAGATTGTCATCTTTTCAAATTTAACAGAAGTATCAAATTTACGACTCCTAACTTTCTCTAAACTTAAACATGACATAATTTGAGAAAACCATCGAGTTCAAGTAGGTGGATTAGAATCTTTCCATTTAAATAAGATAGCTGTTTTAGCCAACAGTTACAACTCAATGTATGGAAGTGGGAAATTGTCCCACTTCTGGAACTGTAATTCCAAAAAGTGTAGTCAATGGGTTAGCTGTCTGAGGGCAAAGATCATGTCAGTAGTTCCTCTGTTTGCGCGAAAGCCGCACTGTGATTCTGGGAGAAAAGTGCAGAGAACAAAACAAAGGACTCTACATCACCTTCGTTGACCTCACCAAAGCCTTCGACACCGTGAGCAGGAAAGGGCTTTGGCAAATACTAGAGCGCATCGGATGCCCCCCAAAGTTCCTCAACATGATTATCCAACTGCACAAAAACCAACAAGGTCGGGTCAGATACAGCAATGAGCTCTCTGAACCCTTCTCCATTAACAATGGCATGAAGCAAGGCTGTGTTCTCGCACCAACCCTCTTTTCAATCTTCTTCAGCATGATGCTGAACCAAGCCATGAAAGACCTCAACAATGAAGACGCTGTTTACATCCGGTACCGCACGGATGGCAGTCTCTTCAATCTGAGGCGCCTGCAAGCTCACACCAAGACACAAGAGAAACTTGTCCGTGAACTACTCTTTGCAGATGATGCCGCTTTAGTTGCCCATTCAGAGCCAGCTCTTCAGCGCTTGACGTCCTGTTTTGCGGAAACTGCCAAAATGTTTGGCCTGGAAGTCAGCCTGAAGAAAACTGAGGTCCTCCATCAGCCAGCTCCCCACCATGACTACCAGCCCCCCCACATCTCCATCGGGCACACAAAACTCAAAACGGTCAACCAGTTTACCTATTTCGGCTGCACCGTTTCATCAGATGCAAGGATTGACAACAAGATAGACAACAGACTCACCAAGGCAAATAGCGCCTTTGGAAGACTACACAAAAGAGTCTGGAAAAACAACCAACTGAAAAACCTCACAAAGATAAGCGTATACAGAGCCATTGTCATACCCACACTCCTGTTCGGCTCCGAATCATGGGTCCTCTACCGGCATCACCTACGGCTCCTAGAACGCTTCCACCAGCGTTGTCTCCGCTCCATCCTCAACATTCATTGGAGCGCTTTCATCCCTAACGTCGAAGTACTTGAGATGGCAGAGGTCGACAGCATCGAGTCCACGCTGCTGAAGATCCAGCTGCGCTGGGTGGGTCACGTCTCCAGAATGGAGGACCATCGCCTTCCCAAGATCGTGTTATATGGCGAGCTCTCCACTGGCCACCGTGACAGAGGTGTGCCAAAGAAAAGGTACAAGGACTGCCTAAAGAAATCTCTTGGTGCCTGCCACATTGACCACTGCCAGTGGGCTGATATCGCCTCAAACCGTGCATCTTTGCGCCTCACAGTTTGGCGGGCAGCAACCTCCTTTGAAGAAGACCGCAGAGCCCACCTCACTGACAAAAGGCAAAGGAGGAAAAACCCAACACCCAACCCCAACCAACCAATTTTCCCCTGCAACCGTGTCTGCCTGTCCTGCATTGGACTTGTCAGCCACAAACAAGCCTGCAGCTGACGTGGACATTTACCCCCTCCATAAATCTTAGTCCGCGAAGCCAAGCCAAAGAAAAAAAGAAAGAAGTCAATGGGTTAGGTTGCAAACTAATATCCAGTATAGTTGACAAAGTCTTTTTAAAATATCTATCCAATACCTCAACATAGGGAAATAACAAAACAAATGAGTTAGAGAAGCCATTTGTGATTTACAACTTCACAAATAGGACTAACATTAGAAAAAGTTATGGGCCAATTTATCTTTCGACATCTTTCTTATGACACCATTAAGGTCAATTTCTGATACTGCTTTCCCTTTCTGCATCTCTTCGATTCCATCTCAGGAGATTAGTTAGCCAATAACATTCATTACAAGACTACCCTGGCTCCTGAAAGGACTTTCCATTCTCCCATTTCTGTCTCCATTGCATAATTTCGGATGAGATATTCAACACTCTCTTCCTTCCTCTTGAAGAAGGTAATCCCTTAACCTTGAAATGAAGTCCTTGACAACCTCTTGCTTATTACCCTTACCATTCACCTTACTCCTCCTGCCATGTTCTCCTGGTCTGAACCTTTCATTCAACCAGACTCTAAATTCAATTAAATATCCTTTGCATTTTCCACCAACTCCAACAGGATTCTAGAACCAAACACATACACCTCTCTTGCTTCCATTCAACATTTCAAAGAGTTTATTCAATTCATGACTCCTTCTCTTCTCACCAATCATACCCCCATCATTTGGCCAAATTTCCAGACCAATGAAGGGGGAATGGCAGCAGTCTTTTCCTCTCTTCCCTTCCCATCATTCAAGGACCCAAACAGTCTTTACAGGTGCAGCAGCGATTCTCTTCCACTTCTTCCTTTCGGAATCTGAATCAAAATTTATTGTCATGATCATGTCAAGAAATGCTGTTGTTTTGTGGCAGCGTCATAGTTCAATTTACCTGAAAATAACAAGGTAGAAAATGAAGAAAAATGAAAATAGATATTCTACATGTTCTATTTGTTCTCAATCATCCCCTGCCATTAAGAAAATGTTATTCTATCTAAATTTAGAAACACAGACTGAGAAAATCATTACTGTTCTTCCTGGGCAGCACGGTTGGTGTAGCAGTTAGCATAATGCCTTTACAGCGCCAGTGATTAGGCCTGCAGTCCAAATCCCACACGGTCTTTAAAGAGTTTGTATATTCTCCATGTGTCTGTGTGGGTTTTCCCTGGGGGCCTTGGTTTCCTCCCACCGTTCAAAATGTATGGTGGCTGGGGGGGGGGGGGGGGGTTGTAGGTTAATTGGGTGTAAATTGGGCAGCACAGACTCATAGGCCTACGTGGCCTGTTACCGTGGTGTACATCTAAATTTAAAAAAAAAATGAATGTGTCACCTTGTAAATCTTATTGACAGCCTGACCACAGAGGTTCAGAGAAAGAAACAAATAGTTAAAACTTCAGCTCCCTCAACATTCCTTTAACTTAAAATTGTGCATTACCATTCCTCTTGGTTCTTAATGCCATAATTAAATTTGGTCAGCTTTCATGTGTGAGGGGCACAAAACAGCTGATTGACTCAAAGGTCTGTAAGGAGTTTGCACATTCTCCCCTTTGTATCGGTTTCCTCTCACCCTTCAAAACACAATGGGGTTGTAGGCTAATTTGGTGTAATTAGGGCAGCATTAGGCTCATGGGCCGAAAGGCCTGTTACCATACTCTGTCTAAACTTAAAAGTTTTTTAAAAAAAGATTTAGTCTTTTTTTTGTTGCAAAATGGCTACAGAGTTAAATACACAACCTGCACTGGTATTTCAGTGAATTATTGAGGAAGCTTTGCCACAGATTGTTAAAAGTACATCTGTTCCATGTATTCTGAAAAGACTTCATATTTCTATTCATGGGATGCCCAGTTCTCCAAATGTTTATGATTTGTTGCTTCGTGGGCCTAACTGCCAAGGAATAATGGCCAGTCCAACAGTAATTCATGGTAAGGAAAATAGATCAGAACATTACTTCATCTATTAACTCAGATAGCACATAAACAGGGAGCGAGGAATTCTAATGGTCAACAACTGGATGCTACTTAGTACTTACAAATATGCAATATTGAGATAATGCGATTTCATGGAGTAAAAGATTGAGCACAGACATGTTTGAAGACCAGTTTTTGTTGTGAATTAACAGAGTTGGTCTGGATTAGATAATAAATGGGGTGGAGGCATACAAATGAATAAACTCAATAGACCAAAATATTTCTATTCCTTTTACTTGACCCACTCTGAAGAAGATGAACACTGGGATAAATACTAATTTCTGCTTGAAACATATTCAAATTAGTTTTTTTTTACTGGAATGATCATGTATGGGTTCCAACATAGATAATTAATGTTCAGCTGACATTAGGAAGACTGTGTAATAAAAGACAAATGAGAGAGAAATATTCAGTGCAGTGTAATGCTTTAGCCTAGAAATCTTCCACATCAAATTTACTGGCCATTGCTACATAATAACCAGAATATCAAAATTAAACTTTGTAAGAGATATTTCATCCTAATCATTTTTACAGCACACACTGCCTGATCTACAATATTTTATTCTGATAAGCACTACTAATTAGAAAGGCTAATGAGAATATTTTCTCCTCATGTCCAGCAACTATAATTTTCTCTCAATAAAGATTCATTGTCAGACCCACGTATACTTCATTATTATTTAATTCTGCAATCAAGTGACAATAATTACAAATCGTACTGTTAATCTAATTAGTAGGAAAAATTTTAATCTTGAAAACAAATACAGCCATCTATGGCAAGCACAGCAGCAGCCCAATAATTCAATAGTTAATACAGTGATAACCACTTACATGGATGGAGAAAACAAATCCGATCAAAATGTATACATTTATTTACAGTTTTGCAACTAATTGGACAAAAACATCTAATTTGTCCCCAGATAAATCACAAAAATTAAAATTAGAATTATAAATTATTAATAGAACCAAAGTGGACAATTCTCTTTGTAATATGTTCCACTGAAATTTCAACTTCATCCAATTTTATCAACATCATTCTTTTCCTTCCATTTATATATGCAATTACCTCTTGAATATATTTATGAAAACATCACTAAATCTATTCAATCAATTTTTTTTTCTAATTACAAAGATGTGTGCAGATCATAGCTTGGTCATCTAACATTCTTCTTGTAGAATATCTAAGACATTTACAAGCTATTTTTAAAATCATTAAGTTGGATAACTACATTTGGATTCCTCTGTTCCTCTATCCTCTGCTCCCATTCTCTCAAACAAAATGTATTACCTCATAGCTATGCACTTTATAGTTTAATTACATATTCACTCTGCAATTAAGTTTTCCTGCAACTCCCCTCTAAAATCATCTCCCTCTGCTAATCCAACCACAACCACCAATCAAAACTGGCATCAAATGAGATGAACAATTGTGTGAGAATGTGGATCATTAAATTATTTGGTCCATTCTGCAAAAGGAGAAACAGGACTGGTTGATTTGTGCATGTCAAATGGCTATTTGAAAGATGCCAACTATAATGCAAAACTTATTTAATTCTGCACAGGATTGTAAAGTTAATTTATATTCCTGTTTCTTGCAACAAAATTTGAATTTGTTAGCTTGAAGAGCATCAACATGTGAAAAAAGAGTTGTACCAAATACTTATTTCAAGTACAGGGATTAAATATTCTTCGCTTATTACATCAAAATCACAGTGATGTTATGGGGAAAATTAAAAAAAAGAAATCAGTGCAAGTTATAATCTTGCTGTATAGTTCTTTTTGAAAAGAAAAAAGGAAATGTGATCACAGTAACTAAATTACAAGTCTTGCTTTCTAGTCCCAAGTACTTTTGGTCATTCAAGGAATGCAGAACTACAGATTTTTGAAGCCTGTATGCCAAAGTCTTGCACAAATTATTTTTATATTACTTGGTTACATTCTCAGTGCTAGAGCTATAATTATTCAGTTGCTGGCAATTCTATAATTTTCTTTCATGATGTCACATAAATATGTTAATGTGAGATCTTGACTTTAAACTATGCATTGCCTAACTTTATCAAAATATTAATCAATGGCAGTTCCTGAAGACTGAGGATTCGTGCTTTTACTTTGAGTCTGCAGATATTCAGCATGCTGTTGAATACAACAATGAAATTTACAGATGTTCTGATAAGTTGCATCATGTGCTGTCCTTGGAAAGTAAAAACCCCAGAAATACAGAAGTGTCAAGCCTAGCTCACACAGGCACCGATCTTCCATCCATTGATGATATACATAGGAGATGCGGGCTCAAGAAGGCAGACAAAACAAAGGATCCTCATCAATCTCTTATCACGGCTACCTCCAGGCAAGAGATAATTAAGCCTGAAGGTCAGTTCTCTCCAATCCAAGAATAGATTCTTCCCCTACCCTTCCCCGCCACCCCCCCACCAACCAACTACCAGGCTCTTGAACCTCTCCATACTATTCTGATCTGATGCATCATGAAAAGCATACCTGGTGGATACATCACAGTGTGGTATGGCAGATGCTCTGTTCAAGATCGAAGGCTAGAGGATCATGACTACAAATCAAAACATAATGGATACTTCTCTCCATGAGCAGTGTTGGATGCTCTGGTACTGTACTTGTTGAGAGTTTCAAAAGATGGGGAGGTGGAGGGGAAAATCTCATTGAAACCTATCAAAAGGGTCTAGATCAAATGGATGTGGAGAAGATGTTTCCTATGGTGGGGAAGTCTGGATCCAGAGGGCACAGCCACAGAATGCAAAAACATCCCATCAGAACAAGGATGAGGAGAAATTTCTCTACTCAGGGGGCAGTGAATTTTGGAATTCATTGCTACTGATGGCAAAAATCATTTGATATATTTAAGTATAGGTAAGATAAACTTTTGATTAGGAAGAGAATCAAGGGTTACTTAGGTGCTTTCACACTGTCCCTGAAAGCCGGTATTTTGTCTTTTTACCACTTCACTTACCTGTGTGAACACAACCAACACAGGATGGGGGAGGTCATTTTCATCCTGGTACTTAACCACCAAGGTAGGTAGTATCAGAGCCGATGTAAAGTGTAAATGTCGCACTGAACCGGCTTTTCTTGGTTCAGTGTGAACGCTCCGATCTGACCCGGATTTAATCACGGGTCATTAACATGCCAATTTACTGAGATCTCTGTGTGAAAACAGCAAGAGAGAAGGCAGGAGAAAGGGATTAAAAAGATAGTAAATCTCCCATGAAGGAATGGCAGGGCAGACTCGATGGACCAAATGACCTAATTCCGCCTGCTCGTCTGATGGTCTTATGAGCCGTTAACAAAGAACCCTTCTTACTGTACTACGTATAATCTGACAAATAAACCTAGCCATTAAACTACTCTTCTTTCTTTGGCTTGGCTTCACGGACGAAGATTTATGGAGGGGTATGTCCACGTCTGCTGCAGGCTCGTTGGTGACTGACAAGTCCGATGCGGGACAGGCAGGCACGGTTGCAAGGGAAAATTGGTTGGTTGGGGTTGGGTGTTGGGTTTTTCCTCCTTTGTCTTTTGTCAGTGAAGTGGGCTCTGCGGTCTTCTTCAAAGGAGGTTGCAGCCCGCCGAACTGTGAGGCACCAAGATGCACGGTGGAGGCGATATCAGCCCACTAGCGGTGGTCAATGTGGCAGGCACCAAGAGATTTCTTTAAGCAGTCCTTGTACCTCTTCTTTGGTGCACCTCTGTCTCGGTGGCCAGTGGAGAGCTCGCCATATAACACGATCTCAGGAAGGCGATGGTCCTCCATTCTGGAGACGTGACCCACCCAGCGCAGTTGGGTCTTCAGCAGCATGGATTCGATGCTTGCGGATTCTGCCAGCTCGAGTACTTCGATGTTGGTGATGAAGTCATTCCAATGAATGTTGAGGATGGAGCGGAGACAGCGGTGATGGAAGCGTTCGAGGAGCTGTAGGTGATGCCGGTAGAGGACCCATGATTCAGAGCCGAACAGGAGTGTGGAGGACCACCAAAGATCCATCTATACTAGAGGAATATCAAATTTTATTTTGAATTTACTACAACTGTGAATTCTGTACTTATCTGTCCTTTTACATTTATTACATTGTTTCACTCTCATGTGGTAATTTAACTTTTACTCTGTTAATCCAGTTTACATATCCTCATAGCTGTAAAAAATTCTTGCTTTGTAAAATATTTTTTTAAGATGAAAATTTATGAGCTTCATATTGATTACAAGTGAACCAAAATACAGCTGATGATGAACTTTAGCATTGGTTATTATCATTGTCAAAGAACAAGAAAAAATGATTGGATCAAAGTTTATTTGGTTATACAAGAAGGAACACAGATTAGCAGGACAAAGAGACAGAGGGATAGGTCAGCAAGCTTGCAGATGATGTGAAGGTTGGAGAGGTTGTAGATAGTATAAGTTGTCGATAGTGTAGGTTTTCAAAGTTGCAGCAGGATATTGATACAATGCGGAATTGGGTGGAAAAGTGGTCAATGGAGTTCAATCCGGATAACCGTAAAGTAATGCACTTTGAAGAGCCAAACTTGAAGGCAGACTACATCGTTAATGGCAGGATTCTTAACACTGTGGAAGAATAGAGGACCAAGGGGTCCAAATCCATAGCTCTCTCAAGGTTGCTGTGCAGGTTGATAGGGGCTTATGGTATGCTGGTCTTCATTTAAGTGTCCTCATTGTACAGCCGTCACTACCCCTGGCTATGCATTCCAGGTACCCATTCGATGATGTTGCAACTCTGGTTAGATCACACTTGGAACATTATATTCAGTTCTGATTTCTTCATTACAGGAAGGATATGAAAGTTATGGAGTGGGTGCAGAGAAGATTTACCAGGATGCTGCTGGTATTGGAGAACATGTCTAACGAGGCAAGGTTGACAGAACTAGGGCTTTTGTCATTCGAGCAAAGAAAGACGAGAGGTGACTTAAAGGTCTACAAGAGGCATAGATAGGGTTGACAATCCGCACCCCTTGGGACAAAACTAGCATACACCAGAGGAAAGAGGAGGAAAGATTAAGGGATACATCAGTGGCAAGTATTTTAAACAGAGTAGTCGGTTCCTGGAATGTATTGCCAGGGGTGGTGATGGCTGGTACAATGAGGACACTTAAATGATTTCAATAGGCACATGGAAACAAGAAAAAGTAGAATGTAAAGCTTGTTGAGTAGATTTATATAATTCAATGTAAGGTTGTGGGCCAAAAGGCCTGTAATGTGCCATTAAGTTTTGCGTTCTAAAGCCAGGTAATTCCTTCATTGCATCTTCTAGAATTAGTGCTGTAAAATGGTACTCGAAAGTGAACAATTGATATTTAATTAGTAAAATAATGACATATAATACTTTCCCAGTTGAAAGCTCAGACCAAAGGAGAGGTTTCCAATCCAATTAGGACTTTGCCAGTCCATTAGGCAAATTTTCATTGAGGGCAATTTTCTGCAGGAAGAATTTGGTGAAAAGTTTCCATAGGCAGTTTTTTTTTGTTTGAAAAAAAAATCTTCACTATTTGTGCAAATAATATGCTCCAAGACATTTCACATGTGGGTTCTGGCAATGCAATGTATCAAGAATTTCATTTTTGATTGGAAGGAACTTCTGTAGCTTGCTCCTTCTAATGCTCATTAAGTCCTCCTCACAAGAATGCAAGTGTAGTTCAATTCTCGGGAGCTGGCATCATTCTATTACTTCTCTGTGGATTGACACCTTGTCATGGTGGAGAAGCTTGTGTGGTGCTGAGATGCCAAGAGCTATGCCATCTGGAGCTATGCTCCTGGGAGGGCCACCCATGGTGGTAAGGTCGAGGGTGAGGACCCTGAGAGAATAATCCAACCAAGACCTCAATGGTGGAACAGGCTGGAGAAACTCAATTGGTCAAACAATGTAATTAAAATACCAAAAAAAAAGATACACAACCAACGATTCAGGCCTGAGCTTTCATCAAGGCATAAGCAAAATATAGGCAAGTGTCTGAATAAAATGGTGTGAGGAAAGGGCAAGGGGAGGTTCACAGGCAAGAAGTAATTGGTGAATAAGGGAGGGAAGCCATGGACGGACATGCCAGCACAGGAATGGGGCACAGAATTGAAATGGTTGGCCACTGAGAAATCCCTAACCTTGATGCGGACAGAGCAAAGGTGCTCAGTGATCTCCCAGTCTGTATCTAGTCTCTCCAATGTTGAGAAGGCCAAAACGGGAACACCACTTGCAATAGATTCAAAATTTTTACAACATAGCCGATGTGTCTATCTATGGCCCAACATGGGCCTAACATAAATTGGAAGAGCAAAACCTAACATTCCATCTGGGCATTCTCCAACCAGATGATATTATCATGGACTTCACCAGTTTCTGCTAGTCTGTTCCCTGTTCTTCCTCTATTCCTTATCCCTCTGTCTCCTTTCCTCCAACTCTCGACCCCTTCCCTCTTCCATTCACATCGCATCCAGCAAAACTACTAGCTACCACCTCAGGGGAATGGGCAGGTTGAAAAGGACAATGCCTCAGTCTGGAAGGCTATCAAACTGGCCCTGGTCAAAAGGACTTCCAGGCTCACGGTGGCAGAAAGTCCTTCCTATGATGCTCCATTCCATTCGGTCCCTACTATGTACTGTGACAAACACTACCCCTCACGAGCTCCTATTCAATTTTGAAAGAAGGTTGGCATTGGGAACTACACTCCCAACTTGGCTTACAACTCCAGGTCCAGTTCTTCTCAGGAAGCATGCAAGGAGAAGCAAGATCGACCCCCTGCCCCCTGATGGAAAAGGTGAAACTGCTTCATGCCAATCCTACGTACACCTATGTGGAGCATCTGGATGGCAGAGAGGAAAGAGTTTCTATCAGGGACCTGGCACCAGCTGGAACAGTGAGTCTTTTGCCTCAATTACCCTGTGAGCCACAGAGCTCATTCTCGCCGCCCCCAGTCAGGGCCTCAGGGGATCCGGTTCAGGAGGAAAGTGTATCCTCCTCCACCTTTGAGCCAGAGATCCAGCCTGCCTCTCCTCCCTCACATGGGGACCAGGAGACCCATGGAGTCCAAAGCCCCCCAGTGCTTAGGCACTCCACCAAGATCTCCAGACCACATAGACCATTTAAATCTGTAAATATGTAAATAACTTTTTGTTTTAAAACTTTTTTTCAGAATCCATATTCTCAGTCTTCATTCACAGACCCTAAATTCTGCTGGAAGAGTTGAATGCAGTGAACTGGGATTTACTGGTAATGTGTTGTGCTGATGGCTGGCTCCACCCCCATCTGCTCACATATAACCCTTGTTTCCCACCTAAACCCAGAACCCTTCCAAAGACTGCTGCAAGACCCAACCCATAGTTATAAGCTAATAAAAGCATTTGTTCTCCCTCCAGTCATGAGAGCTTTTATTCACACTACAAGCACACAAACCTCAAGTCCAAATCATGACCCAAAAAATGTTGGTATGCAAATGATGGACATCTGGTAAATTGATCAGTGTCTGAAGTCAACTGGAGATTTGATAACCAGATACATAGTCAATTTTTTTTTTTGTGGTACCTGTATTGGACACTGGTATTCATTTCTTTATTCCTAATATTGATTTCCTCAGCAGAGTTCTGTAGAGAGCCATCATCTTTTCCATCAATTTTTTTTTTTTTTTTTTAAAAGCTTTTAATATCTGATTTTAGGGACTGAAGATTTAGTACCTCCATTCCTTCTTAAAGGTAGATTCAAATTGGCATAAAAAATGATGTTATATTGCATAATGAGTTCCTCTGATTGAACTAATCCAAGTTGAGCATAATGGTTAATCAATATGTTTAATTTGTATGAAATTGTGTGTTTTATTGAGTTTTATTCAGCTTTGCTTTATCAAGAGTTAATTAGAACTGCCCTTGGAGAGATTTCCGTAGTATGCATGTTATATGCTTCCAACAAAAACCAGACTGGCAGAATACCATTAAATCACTGAACTACACCATGGTAAGTGGAATTGAAGACATGTCATTTCCCTAACAAGATGCTCAGATCACTGATGGAGTGAACTGAACCAAAGGGGACTACTTAACGCTGACCCGATTTAAGTAGTCCCACTGATCTTGAAGCTAACAAATTGTTTTGAGGTGACCTGACACTAAAGTCATGATAAAAATCACTCTGTCCTGGAGTTCAAGGGATGTTTATGGTTACTGGCTTCCTTGAAGGAGCAGAAGTTATACAAGAAGTGTTAAAATTTGTATTTATCAACGTTCTGTAACTTCACAGCCCTCTGGTGGACAAATGTTGCCCAATGGGTCAAGAGTCGTGGCAAGTTATCATATTCTGATCATTGCAGGTAGATTGATTGACCACATCAATATATGCAAACTGATAGTTTAGGTGGTGGATATTAAAATTACACACAGTGGATTTCTGGCAACTAAGAATTTGGATAATCTATTAATAGGATACAGTACCAGCACACAGTATTTTTGGAATAATAGATCTCAATACATTTTGTGCATTAGTTACAAGAAAACCACAAAAATCACTGCTTGCACATGTACAAATTGTGATTTCACTCAGATTATGGATTTCTTGAGGGAGTGTGATCCTATCTGAAGAGGAATCTTATTTTCATTTTAAACTTGCATGGAACAAATTTTGGAACAAAAAGTAAATGCAAGGGATTTGAATCATTCAAAAAAAAAACTTTTTCTGTAAAGTTTAAACAAAACTGGTTCTGGTAGAACAATCCAATCCATAACCCAGATTCTATTCAGAAATATGAGAAAGAATCAAAGGCAGTAAAATGACTGTTTCATACCCACAGGGTGCACTAATTTTAATGGTTTAACATCATCACACTTCCAAAGCTGAATATCTCCAAGCAGACCCCAATTGACCATTGATGGTCAAAAAATGATGCAAACTATTCCCAGGCCATTTTGATTTGAAAGAAAGGAGAATGAACTACTGTAGCAGATAGAATTTAAAATTTTCTTTTTAAATCAGTATTGCTTTTACAAGAGAATATTCTCTTTTCACAAGAGAATATTTATATTTTGACCATTGGTAATTTGCAAACTTTTGTTAGTGCATGACCCAAAATAATGGAAAGCAAGATCTGTAATGTTGCCTATCCCATAGCTTCCACTTTAAACAGAGTAAACATAGGCTGCACAGGCTGGTACTGGTAGTTGGGTCCCTAGCAATGCACAACGGACTGGATTCATTTAGATGATCACATGTTCCTGTTTCACCATTTACTCCCAAAAGAACAATAATAATATTGTTCTGATTAACAGATTGAGAAATAAAGGCAAATATGACAACATTAAAAAAACCTTTGCATTGATAATACCAAATTAACCACAAATAACTTTAATGATTGTCAAGAAGGAAATATACCATTATGTTATGTCTGCCTATGTCTTACTCCAGATCCACCAATAGGATTGACTATCGCCCTCTGAATCAGACCATCCAGATCAGGGAGTAATTAGGAATGGATAATATACATCAGCCTTGCAAGAACATCTGCATCCCATTACTGAATAACATTCTTGAAAAGCATTTTTGGGAGCTTAATGCATTAAAAGGAACTCAACTAAGTTTTATATCTTTGACAGAAGTTGGTGTCAATTTGCCCAAAATGGATACTGTTGGTTTTGATACTGACAGTTACTTAATACTTCAGTACTGAAGGGGTGGCTAAGAAGTAAACAAACCTGCATGGTAGGCTCAGATAATTACACAGAGCCCAAAATATAAAATTGCCTTGGTTCATTTTCTCTGCTTCAATAGTTCTTGTAGGGCAAAGTTGAAAACATATCACAAGTTCCCATATGGCCTGAAAATATGGCATGGCTGAATACATGCTAAATTATTTTTCCAATATTACAATATTGGACCTCATGATTCGGAAACAGTGCCTCAAGCAAGAAAACAGGCCGATGAGGAAAGAAGCAAGACCACTTGAGCACTGAAAGTTTCAGACCTCACCTATGCTTTCACTGAAGAGTCAATTGCAGCAGACAATATTGAAATTTTCCCCACATACAGGGTGGAAAGTAAATGGAACAAGCTACCAGAAGAAACAATAAGGCCATCATAATTGCAATGTTAAAAAGACTTTTAGACAGGATTGTGGATAGAAAAGGTTTAGAGAGATCTGAGACAATTTAGTTGGCACAGACATATTGGGCTGAAGCACCTGCTTCGATGCTGTGTAACTGTGTTCTCCCCATTTCCTGCATTTTTGCTCTAAACCTTTCCTCTTTACCCCAAACCAGTTACTAGCCTCCATGTTCAACAAATCACCAGCAGTCTTTGCAGCTGACAAACTTTAGGAAATGAAAACTAGAGGTGTACAATTAAATGATCATTGAGCGAATCAGAGGTGGAAAGAGTGAGCAAATATAAATTCCTGGGAGTCACCATCTTGGAGGACCTTGCCTGGACCTTTATACTAATGCTGTCGTGAAGAAAGTACATCAGCACCTCTACTTACTAAGGAGTTTGCAGAGGTTCACACTGTCATCAGAAACCTTAGGAAACCTCTACAGATGTGTAGTGGAAAATGTGCTGCTGATCAGCACATCAGAACCTGGTATGGAAGCACGAATACCTCTTGAGCGCAAAGCCCAGGACATCACATGCAAAACTTTCCCCACCATTGAAAAAAAAGTGAAACATTGCCATTAGAGAGCAGCAGCAATCATCAAGGATCCACACCATCTAAAACATGCTTTTTCTCACTGCTGACATCAGGAAAGAAGCACAGGTGCCACAGGACTTTTACCTCCAGGTTCAGGAATAGTTGCCACTCTCAACCAGACTCTTAAACAACACTCAGAGACTCATTTAAGGACACTTACTTTGATCAATATTTATTACTGAATATTTATTTCCTGTATTTGCAGAGTCAGTTTGTTTACATTTCTCTCATAGTGCAGTTTACAATTACTAATAACTAGAAATTCTGCCTGGCCCACCAGAAAAATATCTCCGGGTTTTATGCGATGTCATGCATATACTCTGATAATAAATTTGAACTTTGATTTTGACTTAACTTTTTTCTATCTCCATCAATATATAGCAAAACAGCTTCTTCTTGGAGTTAGGATTTCAAAGGAACCGCTTTCTTTACAATTCTATAATCAATCACACTGAATACCAATTCACCTTCACATAGTACTTGATTAACTTAACACAAAGAATGTAACACCTACGTTTTTCAGCATTCTGAACGCTAATAACTTTGCACAAGAGTGGCAGAAATGAATATTCTGGTTTCAGTTACTGTATTCAATGTTATCATAGATTGACCACTACCATTATTTTTACCCCATTAAAACTAAATTTCCACTTTGGTGTACAACTCATTAGGTTCGGCAGCACTTTATCTTTAAATTAGAATTGGTTAGATATTTTTCTCAATTTATTGTTTATCTAACCATCATTCGGGATTCATTCTCCATGACTATGCAACACATTCCTTCTTCACCAGCACTTCTCCTCCTTGTTTTTGGGCACCATATTGAATGGTGAAACCTAACTACAACAATCATTCAGTGACCATGGTCTTGATAAGAGTGTTCAAGCCCAAAATGTGAGCTGACCATATTTATCCATGGACATTGTCTGACCTGCCAAGTTCCTCCAGCAATTCTTTGTCTGCTCAACAGTTATGGACACTCAGTTTGAAACTGTGTTTATTCTTAATCAAACACACCAGTCGTTATTGAGCAAGATTATGACATCTCAGCTTCAGGTGCTGTAATGTGTACAAAAGAGACTGATGGGACTAATTTTGGTTCAAAGGTTCCTTTCAGAAGGTGACAAAGGTGTGTGATGCTGCAGCATCAGTGGTATTTGATTTTCAAGATTCTCTTTACCTCTTTGCTTCCTCCCTTCTAACATCCTACATAAATGAGCACTGCATTTTATGCAAGAATGCCAAACAATACAATCCAATGCTGTTGTTTCCAATGGTGTACGTCAATGTCGAAACTCTTTCAAGAGAATCCAAAATGTTCAATCTACCACATAACTGATGTTTAACCTCACTTCATGAAATAGCTGCTTTGGTACTCTCATCTTCAGACATTCTTCTGGCACGTCTTGCACATCTGACCTGTGATTCTTACAGCAGTGTGTAGATGCTTGGAAGGTCTGCCTGGGACAGAATTTGAGTCTGGAATCTTGCTTGCCATTCAATGAGAACTATTTTCTGTTTCAGGACATGTGGAAGTGGTTAATGTGTCTGATGTGTCAGCTATACACTCATCGAAATAGAAGCATACAACATGGAACAGGCCCTTTGGCTCAACTCACCCATGCTGACCAGAATGGCATTCAGGACTCGCTCCATTTGCCTGTATTTAGTCTATATCCTTCCTAGCTTTTCCTATCCTTCTATCTGTTCAAATGTTTTTTGAACGTTGTAACTGTTCCCATTTTTACAATTTCCTTTGGCAGTTCATTAAGATACAGATCATCTTTTGTGTGAAAAGTTTCTCTTCAAGTGCCTCTTGGGCCTCTTCCCTCTCACTTTAAATCAATTCCCAACAAATGTAGAATTTCTACTCTGCGAAAACAACTTTATCAATTTCCCTCGTAATCATACAAATGTTCACAAGGTCACCGCGAAGCTTCCTACATACCAGCACGTCTAATCTCTCCCCTTTACTTGGCCCCTCCAGTACCAACAATATCCTAGTCAATCTCCTTTGTACCCCTTCCAACTTATTGATAGCCTTCCTGTAGCACAGCAACCTGAACTACACCATACTCCAAATGTTCTTTGTACAGCTGTATCATGAGTTCCCAACTTTTGTACTCAATATCCCACCCAATGAAGCCAAGTGTGCCAAACACCTTCACCATCCTGTCCACCTTAAATGGGCACTTCCATGTTCTATGTGCTTGTATCCATTGGACTTTCTATTCTACAACAGACTCCAGGTCTGCCTCTATTTTCCTGACTAGAGTCCTATTATTCCTTGTCCACCAGAGTAACCTAAATTTTCCAGCCTTGCCCTTCACTGAAATAGGAACATGCTGTGCTTGAACTTTTGCTACCTTACTTTTAAAACTGTCTTACCTTTCAACTGCCCATTACCTGAAAATATCCCTCCCCCCCACCCTCAAATTCCTGCCTAATGACTCCAAAGGCAGCCTTGCCTCAACAAGGACCTGAATTTGTGGAGACACTGTCCATGTCTTAGACAAAGTCAGGTGTATATGACACCCTCAACTTGCTATTCAGCCAGATTCTTCTTTGTTCCCATATTTCCCAGTATTCTAAAAGCAAAGGTGGCTTTTGCTTTTCAGTTAAAAAATAAAATATGCAGATGCTAAGGTCAAGTGCAATACACTAAGGTGCTGGAGAAACTCAGTAAGTCACAGAGCATCCACAAGAAGTATAGAGTAACCAATGTTTTGGGCCTGAGCCAATTAAACAAGCCTTGCAGTATACACATGGCCCAGGCGTAAAACATTGGTTATCCTTTTCTACCCATGGATGATGCTTGACCTGCATTGCTACACAGTTTCTGACTTCATCAATATTGATCAATCTTGAGAGAGTGCTACCAAGGGTAATTGTAAGATGCATCATAATAAATGGTGACAAGAGTACCAAAGCAGCTACTTCATGAACTGAGGTTAAACAACAAGCACACAGTCTTGTTTCACACCACTAGTGAATATAAATAAGGTCTGAAGACCCTCCATCATTATTAATCTTGGTATCGTACCATAGCATTGTTGGACCATAGTGATTAACTTTTCAGAGCAGCCATACTTTGTCATGATCTTGCATTGGTCTGCATGACAATCAGCGTCAAATGGAATTTACTACCATATACATAGCTCATATTGTAACACAATCTGCAGTAATTGCAACTGAAGTAAAAACAATGCTGGAGAAACTCAGCAGGTTAAACAGTGTACGTTATGTAGCAAAGATCAAGATACATGGCACTTGCCTACATTTTGTTCATACTTTAATGCAGGGTTCAAGCCCAAAACATTGCTTTTGCATCTTTATCTTTGCGAAAGAAAGGTGTTATGAGTCCAGAGGATCCCAAAACCCAGCTGCAATAGATATTCACCAAGACAAATGGTTACTTAAACAAAAGTTGCTTTTAATTATCTTTAAACATGGAAATAGAATCAAACTTTAACTTATCTCTATTGATTTACTTAACCCCCTTCTAATTCTAAGCGCACGTGTATGTAATGTGTGTATAAGTTCAGTAAAGTTCTTTGGTTCACAATCCAATCTCACTTCTCATTCCTCCAAGTTCACTTATACTGTGCACAGAATTTAGCATTTATGAATTCCACCAGGCTTTGGCGCTTGACAGGTAAATGTTTACCGCTCAGGAAGGTTCTTGTCAGTTTTCAGAGAGAGATTTGTTGTTCCTTTTTAATCAGCCACTTCAGTGTCTTGCTGACAAAACTTGCGCCTTCTGGGTTCTCCAGATGATAACTTCTTTCTTTCAGGTCACCACAGAGTTTCTTTTTGTTTCTCTTATTCCAAGTGAAACATTAGACAGCCAGTCCTCTCCTTTTGCATGAACCACAAGGGCTTTGATCAGGCCATCTTACAAGAGGGCTTTCCATAAGCTTGCCAGCTTGTCCTGTTCCAATCTCAGTTGATGTCTGTAACATTGGAGAGAGAGTGTGTGTGTGTGTGTGTGTGTGTGTGTGTGTGTGTGTGTGTGTGTGTGTGTGTGTGTGAGACTCGCTGAGAGAAAGCCTCTTTGACTCTTTCTGCTTGCAAAACCACATGACCCTCTCAGAAGAGCAAGTTCTCTCCTAGACATGCCCTTTCATCTGTTGCCTTTTATAACCAACAACCTATTAGTAAAGTACTTGAGCACTCTTCAAAAGCTCTTGCAAAAGCTCTGGCACCAATATGTCTACCATGGGGCAGAGCACCAGTATTTTAAATAAGATCTGTTCTAAAGTGTTTGTATGTGACCTACTCTAACAATCCTTTCCCAATTTATCTCCAAAAATCATATCCATATCTATAGATATCTCTCTCTCAATCTCTCTCTATCTATCTATATACTCTATCACAAAGGACACTGTTGACATGCTAATTTCTCCAGCATTGGGTTTTTAATTGTTTTCATTGCATTCCTTGTGGTTATGGGATTATGATAGAGGTGCTAAGGATTTCAGTTAACACGTTTCAGAAAAGTCAGATTGTGCTCTTTTTTTTCCAGCAACTTTACTTTATTAACACATCCAAACTATTTTTAAGTTAAGAGAAGGTTCCATTCCTGTTAACTGTTCATAAGTGGCAAAAGATCACAGGAACTTTCAGGATTATAGGGTAGGGAGGGTTTAGTACTTTTTTTTAAAGGAACAGATGGATCAGCACAACAGCAAGGGCTAAAGGGCCAGTACTGTGCTGTCATGTTTTATGATCTATTCTTCTTCATATTCCCTTTTTGCATAATAAAACAATGATACTGATGTCAAGTTCACTTTTAAAATAATTTTTCTGTTGACTGTCATTTTGCTTGATAATTAGGAAATAATTTTAATACAATATGTGGACAACATCTAGAATTAAACCTCAATAGATTTATACAACATAACTTTCAACATATGTACGCTTCAATACATAATCCTTTTATGTTAGTATCTTCGGAGTTAATGAAATGGATAAGGTACAGAGGTGTATGTAATAATTATGGTAATTGTTTAAAAAAAAACATCTGCAGCCTGTCAATCGGACTAACTAAGCTCAGAATTCTGGCTTAATTAAGCAGTCTCCAATTAACTTGTCCAGCATTTCTCTATCCTGTGCTGGATATGACTCAGTGTGCTGACTCATTCAGACAAACTCTTTGCAGAAGAAAAAAATTGACTGCTACAAGTTGGTTATATACAAAAAAAATGAACACAATCAAGCACTTCAGGAGGAACTTGAAATATTATTTTAAAATGATGGCTGGCAATCAGTTTCCCTTCTTCAAACTTTATAAAATTGCCATATTAAATACCACTTTGCAAAATGGCTGTTGCAACTATTGAATCATCAAATTAGTTTATGGGGTTTTAATGAGAAAGGAATATTTAGTTCCAATATTCAAAATGAAATTGTAATGAAACACCTGGTGTTTTTGATATTTGGTGCATTGCCCAGAGACATTAGGCAAATATGTTTTGGGTAGGAAAAGGAGGGAACAAGAGCAAATACACCTCAGATAATCTTCTTTCATGTAAAGGATGTGTAACTATGGCTTTTTTGTTTGCATCTTTAACAAATTTATTTCTTTTTTTTCCCCAAACTTTATTTAAAAGATAATAAAACATAACATACAGTATAGAAATAATTAAAAAAAAAAGAATTTGCATTAACACCCATCCCACCCTCCTACCCCTACAGCCAACTCCCTTAAGGGGAGCAAAAAAAAAATAGATTATATATATAAAAAGAAAATATTATAAATGTTAATAACATTTCAAAGTATATCTAAATATATATATTTCAAATATGGAGACCACTTACTAACAAAAGAAGATTATCATGTAAATTTTAAGTATTTTTTTCCATAACAACATGCTTTCAATTCATTATGCCAACATGATGTATTAATCTCAGTATCATCTTTCAAAGTACTAGCAACACATTTACGCACTACCAATAACACCAAACGTACAAAAGCAATTTGAATATTATCCATTCACATTCCCCTTAACGAAGACAAATTTCCCAACAAAAAAAATCGTTGGATCTAATGGTAATATAAAATTATACAACTTCTCCAAAACTATTTTAATTCCTTGCCAAAATGATTGAACTTTAACACAAGTCCAAATAGCATGTAAAAAAAAAGTCCCAATACATGAGCCACATCTAAAACAAGAATCCGAATTATCAAACCTATTTTTTTTTTTAAATTTTCCGGGGTCAAATATAATTGATGTAAAAAATTATAATTAACCATTCCATATCTTACATTAGTCAATTTAATTACATTGCCCTGACACATATTCGCCTAATCATCTTTGGAAAAATTAAATACTAAATCACTCTCCCATTTAAGTTTAGATTTCTCCCAATCTGTCTTATCCATACTAACTTGTAACAAATTATACATAACTGAAATATAACCCTTTTTTGGTATAGAGGAAATCAAAGATTCAAATCTCGACAAAGTAAGTAAAATCATCTCTCTACCATAATTATCTTTTATCAAAGCTCTAAGTTGATAATACGCAAAGAATTTGCAGTTATATCAAATCTTTCTCTCAATTGATTAAAAGAAATTGCCCCTCTACAAAACAATCTTGTACTGTCTTTATACCTTTAGAATCCCAAATCTTTAAATAATTAATAAACATTGAAAAAGGAATAAGCTGATTATTATACAATGGAGTTAAAATTGATAATTTATCTTTCGATCCTAACACATTTTTTAAACCAAATCTTTAACAAACATTTCAATATCAGCGTATCATATTGGTGTAACAAAATCAAATTCTAATGAAATATAAATTCATGTATTTCAACCCTAGAAATACACGCCATCTCCACTTTAGCCCAGCTGGGAGGCTGATCTAAATCCATCAATCTACTAACAAACTTCAATTGGGCCACTTGATAATAATTTTGAAAATGTGGTAACTGTAGTCCGCCCAATGCATACTTCCATGTAAGTCTATTCAACACCACTTGAGCTAATTTACCTTTCCATAAAAATTTGCACTGCTTTATTCAAATCTTGAAAAAAGCCCTTAGAAATTAAACAAGGTAGAGACTGAAATAAATATTGAATTTGAGGAAAAATATTCATTTTGATACAATTAACCTGACAAATCAAAGTTAATGGAAGAACTTTCCACTTAATCAAATCTGCTTTAATCAGAATATATGTACATAATTTAATTGATATAATGATTGATAATTTGTATCCATAAACACACCTAAATATTTAATTTTACTTGTCCATCTTAATTTTGTTATTATTCTAAATTCAGAATAATCTCCCACTCCAACTGGTAAAATTTTACTTTTATCCCAATTAACTTTATATCTCGATAATTCTCCAAATTTCAGCAAACAATCTTGCAATTGTTTCAACGACCGTTCCGGTTCCATCAAATATGCCAACACGTCGTCCGCAAATAAGTTAATTTCATATTCTTCATTCTTAACCCTCATCCCTCTAATTTCTTCAATTTGTCTAATAGCCTGAGCTAACGGTTCAATAACCAATGCAAATAAGGCTGGTGAAAACCCTGTCGAGTTGAAAGAGTCAATTTAAATGGTAAAGAAATCTGTCCATTTGTCACCACCCTCGCAAACGGGTTCATATATAAAGCCTTAACCCAACCAATAAAAGGGCCCAATTTAAATTTCTCTAACACTTTAAATAAAAAATCCCACTCAACCCTATCAAAAGCTTTTTCTGCATCTAATGCAAACACTATAGGATGGTTAGGTTGCTTTTGATATGCGTTGACCAAAGTAATTAATCAAAATATATTGTCTGAAGCATTTCTATTCTTAATAAAACCTGTTTGATCAAGATGTACCAATTTAGGTAAATATTTAGCAAGTCTATTAGCTAATACCTTTGCTATAATTTTAAAATCTACATTTAATAAAGAAATGGGTCCATATAAAAACACTTTTAAAGGATCTCTATCTTTTTTTGGAATGACAGTTATTAAAGCATTTGAACATGATTCTGGTAACTTCTGATCTTCAGTAATTTGATTCAACACTTCTCCAAATACATTAGAGAAATCGTCATAAAAAATTTATAAAATTCCACAGGGAATCCATCATCCCCTGGGGACTTTCCATTAGGCATTTCCTTAATTTCAAAATCCATAAATGAAGATTCCAATTCCTGAACCTCATTTCCATCTAATACGATAACTTTAATTTAGATAAGTAAGAGTCAATAGAACCATTATCCTGTTTCCCCTCTGAAGTATATAATTTTAAATAAAATGAATAAAACTGGTCACTAATTTCCTGAGGTTTGTAAGTAACTTTTGAATTCTTCTTAACAGGATTAATAATCTGAGATGTTTGTTCAGCTTTCAATTGCCAAGCAAATACCTTATGAGCTCTTTCCCCCAACTCATAATAATGTTGTTTAGATCAATTAATTAAATGCTCAAACTGACAAGTTTATAAAGTATTATAACGTAGTTTCAACCTCGCTAATGCAACTTTTTAAAATCTTCTGTTGCATCTTTCTGAAAATCTTTCTGTAACTCAACAATCTTATTTTCAAACTCTAAACTTTCTGCCATATATTGTTTCTTAATTTTCGAAGAATAACCAATAATCTTCCCCCTCAAATATGCTTTTAAAGCATCCCATATTACAAAATGACTATCCACAGAATTAACATTCTTGGTCAAAAATAAAGATATGTTCTTTAACAAAAGTAACACAAACTCTGTTTTTTTTCAATAAC
Organism: Narcine bancroftii; assembly: GCF_036971445.1. Classification (NCBI taxonomy): domain Eukaryota; kingdom Metazoa; phylum Chordata; class Chondrichthyes; order Torpediniformes; family Narcinidae; genus Narcine; species Narcine bancroftii. The sequence continues at coordinate 298,762,117 of NC_091469.1, forward strand.
ACTGCATTAAACCTCCATCTAAACAACGGATGTACACAAGAAAAAAGTAATAATGAATGATCTGATGTAACTCTACTTTTATATTCAGCTCTTAATACTCTGATACCAAAAATAAATCAATTGTAGAAAAGGAATCATGTCGTGAAGAATAAAAAGAAAAATCTTTCTCTGTAGGATTAACTTTTCTCCAAATATCCACCTAATTTAAATCTTTCATTAATGCATTAATTTGTGTTGCCATCCTTGATTTCCTTATACTTTATGGATTTCTATCCAATAAAGGGTCCAAAACGCAATTAAAATCACCACCAACTAAGACATTTTCATTAGCTTGAGTTAACAATAGAAAAGCTTCTGAAATAAACTGCTCATCATCTATATTAGGGGCATAAAGATTCAGCAAAGTCCAAGATTCAGCAAAAATTTTACAGTTCACTCTTAATACTCTGCCAGCATATTGAAGATTCCAATTCAAATGGTAAATTTTTATGAATCAAAATCACTACTCCTCTTGCCTTAGAATTAAAAGAAGAAAAAAAACTTGACCAACCCAATCTCTTTTCAATTTCAAATGTTCTTTTTCAGTCAAATGTGTTTCTTGTAAAAAAAAAAGCAATATCAATTTTCTTTTTTTTTAATATAAGCCAATATTCTCTTTCTCTTAATTGGATTATTTAATCCCTGAACATTAAAAGTTGCAAAATTCAATTTAGACATCTTTTTTAACTACTAATATATTTATACACTATAAAATAATGCTCCCCTCTATAATTCTTCCAAAAAAAACCCTCAAAATTTTTTTTTTAAATAACAGAAAAATACAAAAGAAACCACCCAAAGGTAGTAATACCCTAAAAATCTGGGTGTGGTAAACCCACTAGCGGCAGATGACTATCAAAGTTTTCAGTGTCATCTACCCCCCCCCCCCACCCAGCCAGATACATATTTTTTATTTAATCAAACACAATAAAATATAGTCCAGATATTCAGCCCAATGATTCCAATCCCAACGATTGCTCCGGATCTTCAACATCAAGAAGACTTTGTGACAACTCTTCTTTCTTTCTATACCCATGTACATTTCCCCTCCTCTTAGGAGACAACGGTGGAGAATGCCCATTTCTTCGCAATTTCGGCAAAGAATTAGCAAAAACCAAAGCAACATGATCATTTTCAAAGAATTGAGATTGAAAATTTCCATTAAAAAAACCTTCAAAATTGCAGGATAACGGAAAGCAAACTTGTAGCCTTTTCACCACGCAACATCTTTGGCCGTATTAAATTCTCGTCGTCTTCTAATAACCTCTTGGCTCAAATCGGCATAAAAGAACACTGTTATTTTGAACCATTAATGGAGACTGATTCTGCCGTGCTTTCTGTACTGCCATACGCAAAATCATTTCTCTATCTTGATATTTTAAACAACGAACCAAGACTGCCCTCGATGTTTGTCCTGGAAGTGGTTTTCTTCTCAGAGCTCTGTGAGCCCTATCCAGTTCCAAGCCTTCAGGAAAAAGCTCTTTACCCAGCACCTCTGGGATCCAGTGTTTAAAAAAATTTATAGGATCAGCACCTTCAATGTCCTCTGGAAGACCAATTATTTTCACATTATTCCTTCAGCTTTGATTTTCCAATGAATCAATCTTCTTCATTAAAATCTCTTTTTTGAATCCCCCCAATCTACAAAAGAACCTTCCAGTTTTTCCATATTACGTTCTACCTGATTTTGACACTCAGAAAAGGCTGTTTCATTTTTCTTAAAATTATCTTGCACAGAATCAACTGATTTTATACATCTATTAATATCACTCTTAACTACAGGAATTTCCTGTTTCACAGTTGACATTCATCACACAGGGTATTCATTTTTATTTTAATCTCCATAAATCCTTGATTCACTTGAGTTGATATTTGTTTTATCATATTATGCATTTGACAAGCAATCCCTTCCAAAACAGTAAACACTGAATCCATTCCAGATTCCACCTCCACTTTGAGATCTACCTCCTTTAACCACAGGCTTCTCCCCCTGGACAAATTCCTCAGGTAAGGTTAGTTCCTCTTCTTCCTCAGTCATTGTAGGTCCTTTAGCTGAATTGCTGCGGGTCTGGACACCCGACGCCGGCATCCCGACCTCTTTGGGATGCCAGCGTTCGGGCTTCCCCACAGCTCATACTTTATCCAGCAATTCTCAGACCTGGGATGCCCCACACAGGCCAGGCAAAGCCGTTGGACGCGCAGGAGCGTCCTCCGACGCTACACTGCGTTCCATCGGGCAGACCAGCGAGGTCACAGTTTCCCTTGTCGGCCGTGCTGCCTGCGCGCACGGCTTCACATGAACGCGGATCGGCAACAGCAGAGCTCACCAAGGTGTCGGCGCCATCTTGCGGAGACAGGATCAGCGCCAGAGTCAAACTCGAACGGCTGGAGTCCTCCGAGGCTTGGAGACTCCCAATGACGACTCCGTGGATTCAGCTATGCAGGTAGGCCTCAATTCTTCTGCATCTTTGTATGGTATTTTTTTCTGAAGTTGAGGTTTAAATTTTTTTCATATTAGATGCCATCATAAATCACTGTTATTTAAACAACTGTAAATATTATTTTTAACCACTTTTGTGCTTTTTAAAAACTGGGTATTTAGTAATCCAGCTGGGGAAAGGTGGAATACACATCTTTCTTCTACGCCATCTTGACACACCCCTCCCCCCTTAACAATTTTCTCACAACATTAAACAACTTCCTGTGTCTGTATTCAGTGAAGAGTTCTTCATGGTCATTTCAAAGTAAACAAAATTTAAAAAAAAAACTATGATAAGCACGTTCTGCCTTCAAAATTATATTCTAAAATTCAAATGCATTATCAATAAACCTGTATAAATTAATCTTAAAAATCATACTTAGTTACTTTTCTTATAAACTATATGCACTGCACACTGCAGAAACAATTTACAATGCAAAACAGTTATTTGAAAAATCACAATGCCACTTACTTACTGCAGTACTTGAATTAATCAGTTATAATTTATTAAAAATTAGAAGTGCATTCATGTGCACTTGAGTTAATGATTTCCCAAATTAAAAGGAAACAAAATATTGACCTATGGGAATACCAACTCAAAAATAGTTTCAGATTCAAAGAAAAAAAACTTTACAGAGACAAAAATAAGGGAAAACTAAAATAGTAGAGGCAGGCATTTTGTCGAAGAATTACATCTTAGCTTAAGAAAATTAACACCAGCATAATTTGTCACCATATATTCACTAAATGCTCCTTCTGGACATTGTGGTGCCACAGAATTGGCTGAAAGATAAAACAAAAACAAAAATACAATGCTAGATAAACTCAGCAGATCAAACAGAAAACTTTATATAGCAAAGATAAAAATACAGACTTTCATGTTTTACTCTATTGGCTCAAAGATTATACATAACAAAAGTTTTTGGTTAGATTTGCAAATTTTTACACCACTGAGTTTACATTAAAAGCTTGCCAGAATAAATTTACAAGATTTATTTCTAGACAATAAAGTCCAACTGAGGGCCAAAAATAAAACTGGCATTAGTAGATACGTGGGATATACTGTAGATACTGCACAAATATTCCAAACAAAAAAAAAATATTCTCACTAATGAAGTTACTATCTTAATAGTTAATATTTACTAGCCTGACAATAAATACATTTTCTGTGCCCACTAGTGTCCAAGAATGGTAATGACCGATCAAAAAACTTATTTCCATAATCATGGTCATCTTATCTCCACATGATTCGATCCCAACAAAAATACTTGCAATTACACCTGCATGATCATTTTGTGTTAAGTTAATTTATTTCCAGTTATTGCAATACTGTAATAAGACCATTCCAACTTCAAAATAACTAGTTTTCACATTTTCCTCTCAGAGAGACAATCTAGAAAAAAAGCAAAGTTCAATATTAAACATCAGAGAAGTCGTTCAGCAAATCGTGGGTAGAGTGCACCACTTGGGTGATAGGTGATAATACATTGTAAAGGTAACATTATTGTCACGTAATACTCCTAGAACGCTTCCACCAGCGTTGTCTCCGCTCCATCCTCAACATCCATTGGAGCGCTTTCATCCCTAACGTCGAAGTACTCGAGATGGCAGAGGTCGACAGCATCAAGTCCACGCTGCTGAAGATCCAGCTGCGCTGGATGGGTCACGTCTCCGGAATGGAGGACCATCGCCTTCCCAAGATCGTGTTATATGGCGAGCTCTCCACTGGCCACCGTGACAGAGGTGCACCAAAGAAAAGGTACAAGGACTGCTTAAAGAAATCTCTTGGTGCCTCCCACATTGACCACCGCCAGTGGGCTGATATCGCCTCAAACCATGCATCTTGGCGCCTCACAGTTTGGCGGGCAGCAACCTCCTTTGAAGAAGACCGCAGAGCCCACCTCACTGACAAAAGGCAAAGGAGGAAAAACCCAACACCCAACCCCAACCAACCAATTTTCCCCTGCAGCCGCTGCAACCGCGTCTGCCTGTCCCGCATCGGACTTGTCAGCCACAAACGAGCCTGCAGCTGACGTGGACTTTTACCCCCTCCATAAATCTTCGTCCGCGAAGCCAAGCCAAAGAAAGAAAGAATACTACATTTAGACTGTAACATACCTGAAATCCTTAGACTTTATCAACTGTAAGGAAAACAGTCACCACTTTGTCAAGCACCCCTCACAGATATGAGGCTCCAGCAAGGAACTAATTCACAACCCCTGGTTTACAAGACCAGTGCACTAACCACTGAGCTACTGGTGCTCCAATAGGCCAGCATCCAACAAAACATTCTTTGAATAATCCTGATTCTTTAGACCAGGATGACAAACAATAAAATCCAAAAACAAAACTGGACAATCAGTAAAACTGTATTCCCTCCAATAGGCCAGGTTCAACAATGATTAGAATTTTCACTCCATTGACTAACAAAAGTGAAAAAAACAAGTCCAAGAACAAACTCAATCAGGGCCTCATTTAAGGACTCTTACTTTTGCACTTTATTGATTTTTTCACTCTACATATTGGACAGTTTGTTTATATTTCTTTATTTACTTAATATGTGTACATTGAGTACAGATTTTTTTTTGCACTACCAACAAGTGATCATTCTGCCTTGCCTGCAGGAAAAAAAAATCTCAGGGTTGTATGTGATGTCATGTTTGTACTCTTGACAATAAATCTGAACTCTGAATTGTGATTTCAACTACATAAAAAGTGTTCCAGTCTTGGTCTGTTGCCAAGTACAAGAATACACAATGTGCAAAATATTTGAAGGACATTCAGCTTCAATGACCTTTAGTACCAAGACCAACAGAAAAACAAAATTATTAAAATGGACTCCCAATTGCACAGAGGGTGGCATACTGGACATATGGCAACCCATCCCAAACTACTCTACTACATCGCCCAACACTCCTAAGCCATGTTGATGTATACTGAATAAACCAACAAATCTAGACTGCACATTGCCCATCGCTGTTTTGGTTTATTATTTATAAGATTATGCTTTACTCCTTAGATTACATTACTGTCCTAGTCATTCATTCTCAACCTGCATCAAAAGCACTGAGAATATGCAGGAAACAGTGGTGTGTTGGGGGGGGGGGGGGGGGGTGGGTGATAATGCATTGTGTGCAAGCAGCAGAGAACAGTTTCCTTCGGACGTCATGTTTGGTGCAAACTCAGGGGTCCAAAGAGCCTGTTCATGTGCTATACTGTTCCATGCTCTATTTTGCAGCCAATGAATTAAATTAGATTCATTCTGCCTTAAACTTTGCTCCTCATTTCTTTTACCCTCTTCACATTTGCCCCAAATCATCTTTCACTAAAATAATTTTTCATCCATAACCAAATGCTTCTTTCAACTTTCTTTGCCCAGCCTTTACTCCACCAAATTAATGACATTTTGCTGATCAATACTGTGCAATAACAACAACATGTGTTGGTCTTTTGATCAACTTTGTTCCTCTCTTTGGGGAAACTTTACTGATGCATACCATATTCTGTTCCAGACCATCAGGTTACAATTTTGAACAGTCTCTCCTTCCCTATTGATGAATGTTGTGTTGTCTCTTTTAAACTATAGGGGTCAACCCAGAATTTTCACACATGCATAATTCGTTTGGACCTAGACCAATTGCTACTACCTTTATTTCTAGCACAACTTCTATCCTTTATTCCTAAACATAATATTTATGAATATCAAATTTATCAAATGTCAAATCATACACACCTTTTAAAATAAAACATTAGCTTTATAATAACTTCATGCAGAAAGCCAGCTGAAGGGAGGAGAAAGGAAAGTTTGTATATATTTGGAGATACTAAACAAACTTAACATGCTCATAATACGAATAGACTGAACAGTGTAAAACTTCCCTGTAATAATAATATTAATTTAAAATTCCAATTCACAGTTTTAAGCACAAATATTTTCCAAAATTACTTCCAAAATTTTATCCAAATTATGCTATCATTTTAAATTACAGTATCATTTTAAATTTAAAAAGGCACAACTTTGCAATATTCTTTAATTTACTTTCTAAAAATAGTATTGGAACCATGTAAAAAAAAAAGTCAATAGGTGATTCATTTTGAAGGACCTCAAGTGTAGGGCACATTACATAAATGGTAAGGCTCCAAGGATAATTGAGGAACAAAGTGATCTCACTGTACATCCAACGGTCCCAAAAGGTGGCAGCAAAGATAGAGTGGATGGTGAACAAGACACCCAGGATGCTTGGTTTCATTAATCAGGGCAAAGAGTACAAGAGCAGAGAGGTCTTGGTACAACTTCATAAAACCTTGTTCTGGCCACAAATGCAATAATGTGTATAGCTCTGATTGCCACGCAAAAGGATCGACATGATTGCACTGGAGAGAATTCAGAGAGGATTTATCAGGATATTGCCAAGGATGGATTGGTTCAGTTGAAGAGACTGGACAAGGCAAAGATTGCTTTCCAAGGATCAGAGGAGATTAAAGGAGAACCTGATAAAGGTACACAAAATTACAAGCATAGATAATGCAGAAATGTCCAAGACCAGAGGTCATATGTTTAAGGTGAGGAGTAAAAGGGGATTGGAGTCTTAATTTCTTCCACCCAAAAGGTAAGTGCAATCTGGAACACATTGCTTGACAAAGTGATAGAAACCCCTCACATCACTGAGACAGCATTCCTAGATTCATCACCAATCTACAGTTGGTTACAAGTCAAATGGTGATGAATAGGATCAATATCGATAGGCACTTGATAGTCAGCATAGACAGAAACCATAGGCCCTGTTTCTATGCAGTATAAGTCTATGACTTAAAACAAAATATTTGGAATTATTGTGAGTCAAGTAAAAGGAGCATGCAACAAAATAATTTAAAATCACAACTCAAACAACCCAAGTACAATTCTGATCACAGATGTAGTCTCCAGAGTTTGCTGATTTTCTATGTGACCACATGTCCTTCTTTTGAGTGCTCAGGTTACCTTGTCAATGACTCCTTGAGTTACTATCAGAAGAAGCTCCAGAAGGTTATGAATGCAGCTCAGAACCTAATGAAAACTCCCCTTTTCCCTCCATGGATTCCTCCACATCTCCTCCTGCCCAGGAAAGGCAGACAAAAAGACTCATTTCTCACTGAGCATATCACTTTTTCCTTCCTCCCATCAGGGAGAAGCTTCAGAGTGTGAAATCACTCACCAACAGGCTTAAAGAAATTCTTCCAAGTAGCCATCAGATTCCTGAATGAACCCCATAGCAGTCCTTTCAGTGCTCCTGCTGAGCACTTAAGCTTTCTTTTCAGATTTACTGTTAGAGTACATACAAGACATCACATACAACCCTGAGATTCTCTCTTGTGGGCACAGCAGAATTATCACTATTGGGTAGTGCAAAAATAAAACTGTACACATTGTAAAACATGTTAACACCAAAGAACTGTAAAGAGATCATTAATATAAACAAACTGTGCAATACAGAGAGAACAAACAAGAATCAATAAAGTGCATGAGTCTTTAAATGAATCCCTGATTGAGATGGTCATTGAGGAGTTTGATGGTGGTGGGGTAGCAGCTGTTCCTGAACCTGGTTGTGTGAGTCCTGTGCCAACTATATCTCTTTCCTGATGGCAGCAGCGAGAACAGAGTGTGTGTTGGGTGGTGTGGGTCCTTGATGATTGGTGCTGCCCTCCAACTCAATAGGGGGGAGGGTTTTGCCTGTGATGTCCTGGGCAGTGTCCACTACTTTTTGGAGGCCTTTACGCTCAGGTGTCCCCATACCAGACTGTGATGCAGCCAGTCAACATATTTTCCACCACACCTCTGTATAAATTTGCCAGGATTTCTGGTGTCATACCAAACATTTTCAAACTCCCGAGGAAGCAGAGGTGCAGATGTGCTTTCTTCATGATGCCATTAGTGTGTTGGATCCAGGAAAGATCCTCCGAGATAGTGACTCCCAATAACTTAAAATTTGCTCACCCTCTCCACCTCTGAGCTCCCAATGATCAATGGATTGCATATCTGTTTTTTTTTCCTTCCTGAAGTCAACAATCACCTCCTTAGTTTTGGTGACATTGAGTGCAAAGGCTCTCATACCTCAAGCCCAAAATGTCAGTTATGTATTTTTATCTTTGCTATATAAAGGACACTGCTTGACCTGCTGAGTTAACCAGCTTTGTTTTTACTTCAACCAGAGTTGCAGATGTTTGTGTCTTACTTCTTACCCTTGACTACAAGGTTGTTGAACCATTCAGCCAAGTTTTCAATCTCTATCCTGTGTGCTGACTGATCTCCTTCCTTTATACAACCCACTACCATGGGATCGTAAGCAAATTTGTGGAAGTTTCATTGTTGTACTAAGCCAGTGAGTAGAGAAAGGCGTAAGAACACAGCCGTGTTGAGCTCCAGTACCTATGGAGGTTGTGGAGGAGATGTTCTTACAACTCTTCACTGATTGTGGTATGGAGGTAAGGAAATCCATGATCCAATTCCCAGGTCTTGGAGTTGCTGATCAGTTTTGAGGGGATGATGGTGTTAAATGCCAAAATGCAGTCGATAAAAAGCATCCTGATGTATGCATCTTTGCTGTCCAGGTGTTCCAGGGCTTTGTGTAGAGCCAGTGAGATGGCATCCACCACAGACCTAGAACTATGATAGGCAAACTGGAATGTATCTGCGTCTCCACTCAGATAGGAGCTCGAGTAAAATACTTAATCACTGTTGATGCAAGTACTACTGGTCAATAGTCAGTAAGGCAGGTTAGTACACTCTTATAGGGCACCGTTATGATTGATGTCTCATTGAAATCCTATACTCTTTACATAGCTATATGAACGTTAGCAAAAATAACTTTTTTCACTCTACTAGGTATTTTGAGTCAAATAAACTTGAATCTTGAAACCTAGGTGGTCTAAGACAACTGAATGAAGATTATACAAAAGTAATGCAGACACAAAAGACTGCAGATCCTGAAAAATGGCAGCACTGCCAGAACTACTATAACAGCAGTGTGGCTGGTGGTGCAGAACTGTGGAAAGCAAAGAGTGGAGACACGGCACTCCCCTGCAGGGTCCAACCACCCAGTCCGAATGCCGTCAGCTCTGGACAGGCTTTAAATAGCCTGCCAAAAGAGCCCGTAGTGATTTATTTTAAAATCCTGTAACCACAGGCACCACCATCTTGGGTTCAGACCCTATATTTGGCAGCAGCCACGAGGGCAACAGAAAACAGAGAGAACGCCCCCACCCATTTAAGAAGGAGAAGCAGAGATAACCAACAGGATGGTGTCCATGCTGGTGGACCGGCAAGGGACTTGGAGGCAAAAGAACAGACTGTTGATTACGCGAGGCAAGGAACACACACGGGCTGTGGGCTGCTGGAAAATGCTGTGAAGAGATTCGCACCAAGCTGCTGGAGACTGGCTTCAAGACTGAAGGGACCAGGTATCATAACCAAGATGTGAGAGGGTGCCGAGGGCACTGAGAGCCTCCTGATCGCATCAGAAATTTGGATCTGGAGCTCGGGTTGCAAATGGTTTGGTCAGTGCGACTGCAGAGGCTATGGATGAATCCACAGACTCTCAGTGACTCTGAAGGGACTCTCTTTTGGTTCTCTTTCTTCAAGAGGCACTGGGCAATATCTGCATGATAGCAAATCTTTGTTGACTAAAACAAATTTTGTATTTTTTCTATTTTACTACATGACATGAAAGTCAAAAATCTGGAGCAAATAGAAACAATAGAAACAAACTGCTGGAGCAACACAGCAGGTCAAGCAGCATTTGTGGAGGCATATGGGTTGAGACCCTCCATCAGGATGGAGGCATTAGCTTTATTCTGAAATTATAAATTACGATACACTTATTTATATTGCCTGTCTTATATGGTACAACTTTAATTTTCCATTACCTGCAAGAGTTGCAATGCATAAAGAAGTTTATATTTTTCACTTCCATTATAAGAATAGAGAAAGCCATTTAAAAAGTTGATAAGAATTGTTTACATATGCACAATTGAAAGAACACCAGATTTTGTAAACATTACTTTCACTAGGCTAACCGCTATTTTGTGAGAAGTGCCTATAAAGGTAAAACACGAATAGTTTTTAAATCAAAATATGTTCAACATTTAAAGCAACTTGCTCCTCTTATGTTTCTTGGCATCAACATAAACATATAAAATAAAGTGAATTAAAATGCCAGCCTGGAATGCAATTGCCCATTATCTTCTAAACATCCACTGCCTGCACTGAGACTTCATGTACATTGTGTGATAATGCTTCCAAATCTTTGTAACTTAAATTTTCTATTTTGCATTGGATAATCTCTATCTTGTCAACACAATGATCAATGTAAGCAGATGAACAGCACCTCATCCTTCTAACATGCACATAACAATCATACGCATTTAATAATGAGTTTAAAATGATTAGGTTTCCCATTCCCATCTTGACACGCTTTATATAGTGCCAACAGAAAACGTGTTGGTGAGACTTGGAAAGAGAGAACTTCTCGGGACACAGTATTGTGTACACCTTTGTTATCTACAGCAGAGTTCTGTGTCAAATTTACCCTATTTTGTTTCTATTAATCTTGCAGAACATAAGTTTATAGGATTATAGGAGCAGGCTTGTGGCCCCATAGCATGATCATAGGTGAGTAGATCTTAGCTTCAACTTAACTTTTCCACCTATTCCTCTCAACTCCTGGCTCCCTTTAAAACAAACAAAATAATTCATCTCAATCTTTAAAAAAAGTTCAAAGCTCAGTGTTTTTCTTCAATACTATATTTGCTTAAACATTAAGAAATCCTCAACATTAGCTGGTTCCAATACTAGGTTAACAAGCTAAAAAGTAATTATAAATAAAAATATATTTCCACATGCTACCTAACCTGCTGAACAACCTTTGGAGATGATTCTTAACATGCACATAAATGCAAGTTATTCGTAAAAACACAGAAAAGATTATGGAAAAAAATTAATCATTCCTCATCAGCTTTCGAATTCAAGTTTTTGTTACTTTCAATCCATTAATCATAACTCATTGAATACAGTTCATGTACTATAAGTATCAACCTTCTATTGAGCATAGAACAAGCTCATTATTGGGCTGAAATATCTGTTTATCATGAGCCACAGTAAAATATTAAAGGGAATCAACTGTAAGCATCACGTTTGACGATGAGCTTTTCCAGCACCCCAACCCAAAATTTGGACTCACCTGCCCTGACTTCGGTGACAAGTGTTCAATCGTCTCTTTGGCCATCACGGGCTTGTGCAAACACAGTTCACGGGGTGGAGTTTTTATGGCGGAGCTCGTTTCCGAGTGGATCGTCGTTGTCAGGGTCTCTGGAACCTCAGCACGGTAAAGTGCTGAGAGGGCAACATTTCGGACAGGAGCCCGACGATTCCAGCCACTGAGGCTGATGTGGAAGGAGGGGCTGATCGGGAAGCAACGTCGGCGTGGCTGAACGAAAACCCGCACGAGTCTAACTAAAGGACGAGGATTGATAGATCCCCGAAGCATGTTTTATTTTAGAAGGTGGCTAATTAGGGAAGGGGTGTGTGGAAGGTTAGGGAAGGGGTTGGAAACAACTAGTGAATTCTAATCGTTTGAGGGCTGCCGTGAAGTTGTTCACATAATCGAGCTGCTCGTTAAAACTGCGGCCTCTTCAGAAGTTCACAGGTAACCAAGGCGGTGTGTTGCTGAAAACCCACGGACTGGACAACAACAGTTAATCCGCTCGTCCCCCAATTTCAAATCAATTATTACTTTTAAAATAACTGGTTGTCAATCCCAATGATCCTCCTTGGTCACGATAATGAAAGGTTGTTCAAGAACGCGATCATTTAAAACATCGCCAATCCATTTTATTACTGAAATCTAGTATTAGATCCGATTTCACATATATTTTGCTTCAAAATGCATAAATAATAAAATAAAATGCTGTATCTTTCCACGCACCGTTTGAAAGGTGGAGGCCTACTAAACGGGAGGGGAATCCCGACACGCACCGCCCGGGCAGCCAAGAGCCGAGCTCGCGATCCTCATTTAAATAAACGCGCTTACATCACCCGCAGCGCCTCCCAATCAGATTGAAGCGGGCGAGCACGAGGTCCTCCTTTAAATAAACGCGCTGACATCACCCGCGGCGCCTCCCAATCAGATTGAAGCGGACGGCGGAGATTTCAGCCAATGGCGAATGGGTTTTTGCAACGGCCCGTTTTGAAAAGATCCGCGAGGCGCCGGGAGTTGAGCGGTCGGGGGAAGAGGTCGCCGGGGAAGTAAGTGTGCGGCCATTGGGTCGCCTTCTTTGTTCAGGGTCGCCCGTTGAGTTCAGCTGCCAAATTACGCCCGGTTTGGGCAAAAAGGACTGGTGAGCTCGGCCGGAGCTCATTCATTCTGCACAGCAGAAGCTCTTCATCAATGGGGCCTTCCGGTCGACTTTTTAATGTCCTCTCCAAACTTGTGTGTTCCCTTAGAAACCGGCATTTGAGATTGAAATGTGGTGAATTTGTTTTTTGTGTGTGGGCTGGTAAATGCTGAAGGTCCTTCGTCTTCGAAATCTGTGAATGGTTAAGTATGAAACATGTTTAAAAAAATATATATCCTGAATGGGTAGACTTGTGGATATCAAAAAGTAGGGTGAAAGTTCAAGCAGTAATGTTGAGGTAGAAGATTCATCAGGAGGTTGATGAATGGCAATGTCCTTGGAGGGACAACTGGATTGCTGTGTACTTTGACTGCTGTGAATGGGGAGGTTTCTGCTTGATGGAAGTCTGTTACTTTGTGAATGGATGCAAGATGATCTTGCTGTCCCTTGGTTCTTTCTTGGCAGATGGGTATGATGTGAAGTTCTGTGCCAGAGACTAAGTAATGGCTTGGTGTCAGACTGAGATTCTTCATGAGTGCTGGACTGTCAAGCTGTTGCTGTTTGGATGAGAGTTTAAACAAAGACCCCACCTATCTTTTCAGATGGATATAAAAGGTCCCATCATGCTATTTCACATCTGCTTTAGTGCCTGCAGTCTCTGTCATTTAAATAGTATTCTGGCTATCCATCCCATAGAACAGTGGTTCCCAACCTTTTTCTTCCCACTCACATCCCACTTTTTAAAGTATTCTCTGTCATTGGTGCTCTGTGATTAGAAAGAGATTGCTTAAGGTGGGATGTGAGTGGGAAGGGAAGGTTGAGAACCACTGCTCTAGACCCAATTGTTACTGAAATATTTTGCTTGAGAAAAGTTGTCATTGGCCCATTTCCTTTGGAGTTATGAAACTGTGCACCTAACAAGTCAATTAGGCATGATTAAAACAGTGGTTTTCAATTTTATTTCTTTCCACCCACCCCTACCACCTTAAGCAATCCTTTACTAATCACAAAGCACCTCTGTCATAGGGAATACTTAAAGTGGTATGTGAGTTGGAAGAAAAAGGTTGGGAACCACTGCCATAGAATGATGATGGTTCCTTTCAGTCAGTTTGTGGGCTTTGATATGAGGATACCCCACTCCTCACAAAGTAACTGTGAATGGATTTAGGTGAGATGGGGTTGCACAGGTCCAGACCCACCCTCTTGATATCCCCTCCTGGATCCAGTGGTATGGTGAAGTCCAAGATGGATGGGGAAAGTTCTGTTGCAGTGAATAGGCAGACCAAGCTTTGATGTAAGGGGTGTCCTTTCTGTGCTTCATGGCATGTAAATAGTATCATGTGATGATGTGACATGAAAACTGGCTTTGACATTGTATAGGGAATGTATATAAGTTTTTTGTATTCCACTAAAAAATGTGATTTAATATGCAAATAAGATCCTTCACAAATGGAGGTGTAGAATACAAGAACAAAAGTAATAAGGAATGTTTATAAAGCACTACCTTAACCACAATTGATGTTATCCCCCTCTAAGTGCAGGAAATAAAAGCTTGAGAGAGTGTACAGGGGATATACTCCATTGATTCTAAGACCAAGGCATTGTGGAATGATTAAATTTGTCCTGCTTGAAACATGTGGTTATCGGGAGATTTACGAAGGTATTTAAAACCATGAAGGTTTCAAACAGTAAATGGAGAAAAAATCTCCTTTAGTGAAAGGTTCAAGATCTGAGAATAACAAATGATGTGAATGACAAAATAATCAAGTGATGTGAAGAACATTCTTTATGTAGCAAGTGTAGCATTTGCCAGGGGTAGAGGACAACAATTATAGAATTTAAAAGAGAACTGGTTTTCTTGCTAAAAGTAAACCATTTGCAAGGTGATAGTTAAAAAGGATGTCTGATTGGATTTTTAGTTCCTAAGAATTGGTGCAAGCTCAATGGCATCTATCTGTGCAGTAACTGCTGGCCCAATTTTACCATAGACGTGTTTGTTCTGCCTGTCTGAAGCATTTTTAAATGTCCATGTGAATTAGTTTGTGCCAATAAATGTGTTTGAACACTTGTAGATATGTTGTGAATTACAGTGAGCTCCTATTATTAAAAATGTAATTCAAGGAAAATATTTGAGGCTCAAATATTGAAGTAAATGTTGGGGTTAGAGTTATTGTACTTCCAACTTAAGCGAGTTGCATCTACCCGCACATATGACCAAATTTTTTTAAATATTAAAGTACTGTACAAGTATATATTTTGTATTAAAAGGCCCAAGGTTCCCGAGTCCAGTGACTTTATTATTTACTACAAGTTCATATGTTGTGTATCTTAAAGATACTTAATGTATGTTGACAATGTTCATTAATGGTTCATTTGTTGAAAACATTTTTTTTAAAATTGATTCAAGACCATGTAAAGGCATGTGCGGTAGAACAAATCCGACTTGTGTCCAATCCGAGTTACAGCCAACCCATCGGTTCCAATTAAGTCATAAATCAGGGACTATCTGTAATTGTATTAAATCACCTGCTGTTGTCCTTTATTTTAAGAAAATGTAAAAGCTTGATACCTCTTGGTAATGATGAACAAAGATGTTTTTCACTGATCAGATTTCAATCTCAAGTGACTTGTTTTACAACCACAACAGATTTGTTAATTGTTTGGAATAATATTTTGAGCTGAATTGCAGACTACATGTGCCCTAACTTTTATTTGGAAATATTGTGGCTTGATTCAATCTGATCATTTAAATTATGGCTTGTGGTATTAGTTTTAATTAACATTATATTCTGATTGAGGATACAATCATTAATTGTTATTCCATTGGGTGGCTTATGAATTCAAACTTGGATGGCTATTTTGTAAGTTTTTTTTATATGTAGTCAGATTACAAGTAAACTGTATAATGAATGACATCCTTTTTATCTATTTAGCCAGTGTTTAATGTTGGTAATTTTGCTCTCCACTTCAGTGTTGAAATGTCACTGTTATTTTTATTTCTAAACCTTGCAGGACACAAGTGAATGGGATACATTTGAAACATCTTTTGATGTGGATATTTGTGTGCACCATGTCTCCTACTGAATATGTGCGTAATCGTGTGAAGGTTTTTATCAGACTTCGCCCAGAAAATTCAAGAGAGAAGATTGAAAAGCACCACAAAGTTGTACATGTTGTTGATAAACACATGTTGGTTTTTGATCCCAAAGAAGAGGAAATAGGTTTTCTATGTCATCCTAAAGTTCAACGCTACAATTTGCACAATAAAAACAAGGATCTTCAGTTTGTCTTTGACCATGTCTTTGATGATAATGCCTCACAATTGGATGTTTTTGAAGAGACCAAATCAATCCTGGAGAGTGCTTTTAATGGATATAACTGTACAGGTAAAAAAAAAATCCCCCTCTGCTCTCAGCATATTGACTATTGTATTTTTAGTTGATTAATGGAAAATGTATTTGAATACTGTTAAAGTTGATTAGATAGAACAAGAGCATCAATTGTGTGCAATGTTAATGTTTTGGATGAAGAACCTGTCAACTTTTCATCACACGATAGATGTAAAGCAAATTACACAGCGCGAGATGAACAAGTTGGATAAAATTGACAGGTAGTGGATAACCCTGCATTATACTCAATGGTAGGATAAATGGGGGGGGGGGGACAATATGTTGTTCAAATGGGCAAAATGCTATTGTACAAGGTTATATGGGTTTCCTTGTTAAAGCTAACTTTCAAATTGCAAGCAATTGGAGGGCAAAAAACAAGTTTGGCTGTTCTTACAGTAGATATCTAATACAAAGTAACAGGATTCTGGTGAACTAACCCCTGAAGTATCAATCAGGTTCAAGGTTCCTTTGTCGCATACATAAATGTGCAAAATTTGTTTACTTTTGTCCATCAAGGCCCACTCAGAAGTACCATGTGATCAAAACTCCTGCCAAGAAGATAAAGAAAAGCAAGGGTCCCTTCACAGACATCAAGTGACCATGTGTCCTGCTCCCTTCTCCACTGCCTGGGCCTCCATTTCATTCCAGTGGTAAAGCAGAGCTCTAGGCAGCCAAGACAAGCTCCTCTGTCACATCAGATTTTTTAAATTGTCGATTAAAATCAATAATGAAGTTTTTGAAACCTCAAGTCATCAGACCTTTTTAAAACTCACAAATTTCTTTTGTAGAGTTGGTTTCAGAGCAACATTTCTTCATCTGAACAATTTTCTCTCGTGCATGAATATTTTGGAATCTGTTCCACATGCTAAATCTGCCCTCCTTTCAAAGGGATAGTGGTGGCTAAATTCTTCAAAACCAAATTCTCGTAGTTTGAGATAGACCACTCAAGTAATTTAACAGAGAAAGCAAGTTGGCTGTTTTTGCCTCATCAGTGGAGATTGCTTCTCTTCACATCCAGCCTTCCATCTACATTCAATGAATGCATTGATGTTTGGAGTGAAAGGTTTTGAAATCCCAAAGTGAAATTCTGGAAACAGTCTGCTCTTGCATCTGCAACATTTACACAGCAGAGAGCTACTTGGCACAAGTGATCTGAAAACTACTTGCCATTTATCCCACCATGATGTTCCTCAAAACTTAAAAAAAAATTAAAATTGAGCAAATATAAGGTTATTTAGAAGAATTTGCCCCTCAAGTTAGATCTTGCTTTATGTAATAGTCTTGCCAGCAGAATGAAACACATACATAATGTTGCAAAGGAATTTACGATCAAATATTTTGATGTTGCAATCTGTTTTGCCACAGTAAGGAATTCTAGGCAAGATGACTATTGTCCAGTCAGTTAACCTGATTATCTGTGCTCTGAATAAATGTAATAATTTTGGCTCATTACTTTTCTGGGACAAGGAAATCCACAGATTTGCAAGCCTTTGAGAGAAAAAAATTCTTCCTCATCTTGTCCTTAATTGGTCACCACTATTCTGTGAAGCAGCCCTCTGATCCTGGAATCTTTAAAGGGGAAAACATAATCTTGGTTTTCAATAAGATTGTTCTAAATTCCAACCCAATCCAA
Source organism: Narcine bancroftii (assembly GCF_036971445.1). Taxonomy (NCBI): domain Eukaryota; kingdom Metazoa; phylum Chordata; class Chondrichthyes; order Torpediniformes; family Narcinidae; genus Narcine; species Narcine bancroftii. Next base: position 298,780,025 of record NC_091469.1, read on the forward strand.
GCCCTACCATGTAGGACATTATCTTCATAATAGGATCACATTAGTGAATCTTCTCTGAACTATTTAAAATAAAGTCTTTTTTGTGTATTCAGGGGCAAAACTGTTCATATACTTTAGATGTATTCTCACTGTAATGTTTTACAACTGTACAACTTACTGACTTTTAATACTCCAAATAAGCCTTTTATTGCATGCATGCTCATTTCAATTTTATGAAGGTTTTTTAAGTTAACTCATCTGTTTTATCATTCTTAGTGAGCATGTAAGCATTTTTCCATATTATTCCATTTGCTAATTTTTTTGCCCACTTTTTTAACCTATTAATACCTCTCTCAGACTTTCTCAGTTTGCTTTCCATTCAACTTGAAAACTAACTGCATATCTGGCTGCAACACATTCCTCCAAATTGTTAATTATAAACAATTGCAGTCTTGGTATTGATCTTTGAGTTGCATCACTAGTTACAGAATACAGTGTCAATCTTTATCCTCAGCAACTGCCTGCTGTGAGTTGCCCAGTCCTTTCTTGTGATAATATATTGCCCCTTGCCATGAGCTTTTGTTCTGTAAATTAACATTTTGTGTGTGGTACTTCCACACCCCACCACTCCCATAGAATCTACCCCCATTGGAATCAATTTTGCTGGAATTTATGACTGATTGTGACCACATATGTCTGCTGCTTGTTTGTCCTGTCTAATTATCTAACTACCCAGTCCATTTTATCCAACTCATTGCTCCATTCCTTTGTAATTTCTCTGTTTAAACTATTTCTCACTCTCAAAGTAAATGTCATCATTAACTATATTATTCTGTGAATGTTGTCCTCTTTCTCTTCTGAAGTTATGTAATCTCCCACATCTGTACTTGTTTCATCTCTTAAAGTGAAATTGGATATAGTGTTCCCAACTTTGATTTTATAACCACAATTCTGTAAAGTTTTAAAATCCTATAAATTCAGTGATTTATCCAGAATGACAACTTCCTTAAAACTAAAGAAGGCTTTGCAATGGAACTCTGATTGCCACATGTATAAGCACATCTATGGGCCACTTGGCTCATTATTAAGATAATGACTGATCACATTACGATCGAAACTCTGTATTCCTATCTAACAGCAGTAATTTTCCGTCTCCTTGCTTATCAACATCCTTAATGTTCTAAGTTGCTTCTTTAAAATACAGTGGAAACAAATTTGCTAACCCAAATGACTCAGAATCTTGCCTGTTATAATGAAGTAACCTTTCATTTTTCAACTGTGACCAGAATATCTGGTTCTTTTCATAAGGAAGTATCCTCTCCATTTCTATTCTATCAACATCATTCAAGATTTTGTAGGTTTCAACAAAGTTCATTTTCTTTCATTTAAATTCCAGACATAAGCCTAAAGTTTATGCCTCTAAAGTTTCCTCATGGATAACCAAATATATAATCCTTCTTTGAACTGATTTCAACATATTAAAATTCTACCTTAAGACAAACCAAGTACATAAATCCCATGAGTGGTCTCAATTGGACCCCATATAACTCAGACATAACCTTTTGTATTTCAATTCCTCTAGCAATAAAAAAAACTTTGTTTTCCTAATTGCTCACTGTTCCTGCATAAATGTATTTTGCAAATCATTTACTGGGATACTCAGCCTTGTGCACCTCCGAGCCCTGTTGCTTTGTTACTTCGATATTCACTGATTTTATTTTTCTGAAACTGGACAATATTCCTTTTTCTCATACTTTATTCCATTTGCCAGATATTAATCAAATTGATTTGTATCCCTTTTAGTCCTCTGTACTCTTGACAACTTGCTTTCCTATCTTTCATTCAGCTGCAAATTGACCAACAGTACAGGTGCTCCTCAACTTATGATGGGGTTGCATTCCAGCAAACCCATTGTAATTTGATAAAGAATACCCCACCTGCCATTTTTTAAAATAATTTAAATTTAGATTACCTTTATTCCACACTGAATAAAACTATTAACATACACAGCTGAAAGCACACTGGGCATGATTATTTGAAGCTTTGAACTAAAATTAAATGCTGGATGACGGGAATGCTGAAGTGATAGGGTCATCAATTTCACTCATTCACGTGATCACAACAGACTGTGTGGTTGTGTCAGCATTGCAAGAGAGTATGCTGCACAATACCCTCTCGCGATGCTGCCATCGCCCAGCATCGCAAGAGAGTAGTGTACTGCATATCGTAAGCATGGGAACAGATCGGATTTCAAAATAGAAAGTACAGATTCAAACCACTGTAGTTTTGAAAAATCGTAAGTTGGACCATTGTAAGTAGATGAGCCCCTTTCATCAGTTTCTAATATAAAATTTGTAAAAAGTTCAGGTTCTTGCATTAATCTGTAGCACATCTATATTAATTTGGTTGAAAACTAATCAAGTTTAAGGAAGTTATAGTGTTACAAACTAACAACCCTTTCAATTGAGACTAAAGGGACTTTATTGGCACTAACACAAGAACAGCTCTGGAAAATTCACCAGACCATGATAAATTCAAAATAAGTTTTTTTTTATTAAACTATTAATAACAATGTTTCTTGCTTATCTCTAAACTTAGTTAACTCTAAACTTGTCTGTGTGGTCATACTCTGAAAAGTCAATTTTAAAAGTTCAGCATCATTTTAGTCTTGAAGGTCTTAAATTCTCA